>NW_028138749.1:0-99221 GCF_964270905.1 Leucopleurus acutus | reverse complement strand
GGTGAGGTTCGGTGAGCAAATGCAGACCCTTTGAAGTCATATTGCATGGTACCCATTCCATGGGTCTCAACTCTCCAGGTTTAAGGGATTCTTCCTTCAGCTAAAACATGCATGTGGAACACAGATTATGATCCACCGTGTGATCAGGAAACGTGTTCAAATGTGTCTCAGTTTTCGTCCCCTGGTACTCGGGTGCAACACTCCAGACGCTCTACTAACACTCTCCCCACTTGGAGAGTCAGTGCCTTTAACCTCCTGTATGGCCCAGTTTGCAATTTCTGCGGAAAATGTACAGGAATAGGGAGAACCAATGAGAAACTAGCTGGAGGTGTCTGGACGGGCAAATTTAACTCTCATTTCCCACCAGAAAGAGGAATTAACCAAAGGCTCAGCATGCCGTGCCGGAACCACACTAGGGCCTGAAGCAATCCTGCGGTGTTGCGGCCAGCTCACAAGAAAGCGAGTTGAAGAAAGGAGCTCAGGGGCACTGTAATTCTCAAACCTGCAGAGTTATAAATGACAGCTATCGTCCAAAAATATATTGAAGTAAGGCTGCCAAGAGGACTTGAAAGTGGGGCAGAATTGCAGGAAACCGATTTCAGGAGGTAGACAGGAATTGCATGTAAAGCATAGGAAAAGAGGCAGAACGTCCACAATGATGCACTTGGCCAAAAAGGGCGTATGCGTTTTTTCCTGAATATATTCAGGAAAAAACGCATACGCCCTTTTTGGCCAACCAAGAAAGCTTGCAAAGGAAATCTGCACTACAATGAAGTCTCACTGCCCCCCGGTCAAAAGGGCCATCTGAAAAAAGTGTAAAATCCAGAAAGGCAGGACAGGCCATGGAGAACTGGGAGCCTTGTTATGCTGGTGGGCGGGATGTAAATTGCCAACAGCCACTCTGGAGAAGTGTATGGTGTTTCCTGAAACATCTAAAAAACAAAGCAACAGAGCCTAGGGCACTTCCACTTATGGTCCTATAGCTTAGGGAAATTAAAATCAAAAAGACACAGCCACCCCAAAGTTTGGGACGGCTCTGTTTACAAGAACCTCGTTTACGGTACAAGTTCAATATCACAGAAAGCAAAAAATGGATAAAGAAGTTGTGGTACTTACGTACAATGTAATATCACTCAGCAATGAAATCTATGTCATCAGGCCCGTAGCAGCATAATGAGTGGATTCAGGTACGATGATTCTAAGTGAAATAAGTCACACAGAAAAAGAAACATCATAAGTTATCACCAATACACGGAATGTAAACTTGCCTACACAGGAACTGAATTAGAAAACAGAACAGGTTCTCAAATGTAGAAAACCAACTTATGCTTGCTTAAGGGGAAAGGTGAGTTGGGGTGCTGCATGAAACCAGAGATTGAAATTAGCACAGATACCGTTCCATAAGCCAAATATGCAATAGACAAGAGCTACTCCTTGCTCAACGAAGTGGACTCAACACCCCATATTAAACGCCTAAGAATATACCTGACTAGAAATAATCTTAAAACCTACGGATTTATATGTCTCCGAAAGAGAATCAAGCGTGTGTACAGCGGCATAAACGTAGCAGTGATAGGATTGGTGAGGTTCGGTGAGCAAATGCAGACCCTTTGAAGTCATATTGCATGGTACCCATTCCATGGGTCTCAACTCTCCAGGTTTAAGGGATTCTTCCTTCAGCTAAAACATGCATGTGGAACCCAGAGTATGATCCACCGTGTGATCGGGAAACGTGTTCAAATGTGTCTCGTTTTCGTCCCTGGTACTCGGGTGCAACATTCCAGATGCTTTACTAACACTCTCCCCACTTGGAGAGTCAGTGCCTTTAACCTCCTGTTTCGCCCAGTTTGTAATTTCTGTGGAAAATGAACAGGAATAGGGAGAACGAAAGAGAGACTAGCTGGAGGTGTCTGGACGGGCAAATTTAACTCTCATTTCCCACCAGGAAGAGGAATTAACCAAAGGCTCAGCATGCCGTGCCGGAACTACACTAGGGCCTGAAGCAATCCTGCGGTGTTGCGGACAGCTCACAAGAAAGCGAGTTGAAGAAACGAGCTCAGGGGCACTGTAATTCACAAACCTACAGAGTTATAAATGACAGCTATCGTCCAAAAATATATTGAAGTAAGGCTGCCAAGAGGACTTGAAAGCGGGGCAGAATTGCAGGAAACCGATTTCAGGAGGTAGACGGGAATTGCATGTAAAGCATAGGAAAAGAGGCAGAACGTCCACAATGATGCACTTGGCCAAAAAGGGCGTATGCGTTTTTTCCTGAATATATTCAGGAAAAAACGCATACGCCCTTTTTGGCCAACCAAGCAAGCTTGCAAAGGAAATCTGCACTACAATGAAGTCTCACTGCCCCCCGGTCAAAAGGGCCATTTGAAAAAACTGTAAAATCCAGAAAGGCAGGACAGGCCATGGAGAACTGGGAGCCTTGTTATGCTGGTGGGCGGGATGTAAATTGCCAACAGCCACTCTGGAGAAGTGTATGGTGTTTCCTGAAACATCTAAAAAACAAAGCAACAGAGCCTAGGGCACTTCCACTTATGGTCCTATAGCTTAGGGAAATTAAAATCAAAAAGACACAGCCACCCCAAAGTTTGGGACGGCTCTGTTTACAAGAACCTCGTTTACGGTACAAGTTCAATATCACAGAATGCGAAAAATGGATAAAGAAGTTGTGGTACTTACGTACAATGCAATATCACTCAGCAATGAAATCTATGTCATCAGGCCCGTAGCAGCATAATGAGTGGATTCAGGTATGATGATTCTAAGTGAAATAAGTCACACAGAAAAAGAAACACCATAAGATATCACTACTACACGGAAGGTAAACTTGGCTACACAAGAACTGAATTACAAAACAGAACAGGGTCTCAAATGTAGAAAACCAACTTATGCTTGCTTAAGGGGAAAGGTGAGTTGGGGTGCTGCATGAAACCAGAGATTGAAATTAGCACAGATACCGTTCCATAAGCCAAATATGTAATAGACAAGAGCTACTCCTTGCTCAACGAAGTGGACTCAACACCCCATATTAAACGCTTAAGAATACACCTGACTAGAAATAATCTTAAAAACTACGGATTTATATGTCTCCGAAAGAGAATCAAGCGTGTGTACAGCGGCATAAACGCAGCAGTGATAGGATTGGTGAGGTTCGGTGAGCAAATGCAGACCCTTTGAAGTCATATTGCATGGTACCCATTCCATGGGTCTCAACTCTCCAGGTTTAAGGGATTCTTCCTTCAGCTAAAACATGCATGTGGAACACAGATTATGATCCACCGTGTGATCAGGAAACGTGTTCAAATGTGTCTCAGTTTTCGTCCCCTCGTACTCGGGTGCAACACTCCAGACGCTTTACTAACACTCTCCCCACTTGGAGAGTCAGTGCCTTTAACCTCCTGTATGGCCCAGTTTGCAATTTCTGCGGAAAATGTACAGGAATAGGGAGAACCAATGAGAAACTAGCGGAGGTGTCTGGACGGGCAAATTTAACTCTCATTTCCCACCAGAAAGAGGAATTAACCAAAGGCTCAGCGTGCCGTGCCGGAACCACACTAGGGCCTGAAGCAATCCTGCGGTGTTGCGGCCAGCTCACAAGAAAGCGAGTTGAAGAAAGGAGCTCAGGGGCACTGTAATTCACAAACCTGCAGAGTTATAAATGACAGCTATCGTCCAAAAATATATTGAAGTAAGGCTGCCAAGAGGACTTGAAAGCGGGGCAGAATTGCAGGAAACCGATTTCAGGAGGTAGACGGGAATTGCATGTAAAGCATAGGAAAAGAGGCAGAACGTCCACAATGATGCACTTGGCCAAAAAGGGCGTATGCGTTTTTTCCTGAATATATTCAGAAAAAAACGCATACGCCCTTTTTGGCCAACCAAGAAAGCTTGCAAAGGAAATCTGCACTACAATGAAGTCTCACTGCCCCCCGGTCAAAAGGGCCATCTGAAAAAAGTGTAAAATCCAGAAAGGCAGGACAGGCCATGGAGAACTGGGAGCCTTGTTATGCTGGTGGGCGGGATGTAAATTGCCAACAGCCACTCTGGAGAAGTGTATGGTGTTTCCTGAAACATCTAAAAAACAAAGCAACAGAGCCTAGGGCACTTCCACTTATGGTCCTATAGCTTAGGGAAATTAAAATCAAAAAGACACAGCCACCCCAAAGTTTGGGACGGCTCTGTTTACAAGAACCTCGTTTACGGTACAAGTTCAATATCACAGAAAGCGAAAAATGGATAAAGAAGTTGTGGTACTTACGTACAATGCAATATCACTCAGCAATGAAATCTATGTCATCAGGCCCGTAGCAGCATAATGAGTGGATTCAGGTATGATGATTCTAAGTGAAATAAGTCACACAGAAAAAGAAACACCATAAGATATCACTACTACACGGAAGGTAAACTTGGCTACACAAGAACTGAATTACAAAACAGAACAGGGTCTCAAATGTAGAAAACCAACTTATGCTTGCTTGAGGGGAAAGGTGAGTTGGGGTGCTGCATGAAACCAGAGATTGAAATTAGCACAGATACCGTTCCATAAGCCAAATATGTAATAGACAAGAGCTACTCCTTGCTCAACGCAGTGGACTCAACACCCCATATTAAACGCCTAAGAATATACCTGACTAGAAATAATCTTAAAACCTACGGATTTATATGTCTCCGAAAGAGAATCAAGCGTGTGTACGGCTGCATAAATGCAGCAGTGATAGGATTGGTGAGGTTCGGTGAGCAAATGCAGACCCTTTGAAGTCATACTGCATGGTCCCCATTCCATGGGTCTCAACTCTCAAGGTTTAAGGGATTCTTCCTTCAGCTGAAACATGCATGTGGAACCCAGAGTATGATCCACCGTGTGATCGGGAAACGTGTTCAAATGTGTCTCAGTTTTCGTCCCCTGGTACTCGGGTGCAACATTCAAGACGCTTTACTAACACTCTCCCCACTTGGAGAGTCAGTGTCTTTAAACTCCTGTTTGGCCCAGTTTGCAATTTCTGCGGAAAATGTACAGGAATAGGGAGAACCAAAGAGAGACTAGCTGGAGGTGTCTGGACGGGCAAATTTAACTCTCATTTCCCACCAGGAAGAGGAATTAACCAAAGGCTCAGCGTGCCGTGCCGGAACCACACTAGGGCCTGAAGCAATCCTGCGGTGTTGCGGCCAGCTCACAAGAAAGCAAGTTGAAGAAAGGAGCTCAGGGGCACTGTAATTCACAAACCTGCAGAGTTATAAAGGACAGCTATCGTCCAAAAATATATTGAAGTAAGGCTGCCAAGAGGACTTGAAAGCGGGGCAGAATTGCAGGAAACCGATTTCAGGAGGTAGACGGGAATTGCATGTACAGCATAGGAAAAGAGGCAGAACGTCCACAATGATGCACTTGGCCAAAAAGGGCGTATGCGTTTTTTCCTGAATATATTCAGGAAAAAACGCATACGCCCTTTTTAGCCAACCAAGCAAGCTTGCAAAGGAAATCTGCACTACAATGAAGTCTCACTGCCCCACGGTCAAAAGGGCCATCTGAAAAAAGTGTAAAATCAAGAAAGGCAGGACAGGCCATGGAGAACTGGGAGCCTTGTTATGCCGGTGGGCGGGATGTAAATTGCCAACAGCCACTCTGGAGAAGTGTATGGTGTTTCCTGAAACATCTAAAAAACAAAGCAACAGAGCCTAGGGCACTTCCACTTATGGTCCTATAGCTTAGGGAAATTAAAATCAGAAAGACACAGCCACCCCAAAGTTTGGGCCGGCTCTGTTTACAAGAACCTCGTTTACGGTACAAGTTCAATATCACAGAAAGCGAAAAATGGATAAAGAAGTTGTGGTACTTACGTACAATGCAATATCACTCAGCAATGAAATCTATGTCATCAGGCCCGTCGCAGCATAATGAGTGGATTTAGGTACGATGATTCTAAGTGAAATAAGTCACACAGGAAAAGAAAGATCATAAGATATCACTACTACACGGAATGTAAACTTGGCTACACAGGAACTGAATTACAAAACAGAACAGGGTCTCAAATGTAGAAAACCAACTTATGCTTGCTTAAGGGGAAAGGTGAGTTGGGGTGCTGCATGAAACCAGAGATTGAAATTAGCAGAGATACCGTGCCATAAGCCAAATATGTAATAGACAAGAGCTACTCCTTGCTAAACGAAGTGTACTCAACACCCCATATTAAACGCCTAAGAATACACCTGACTAGTAAGAATCTTAAAACCTGTGGATTTATATGTCTCCGAAAGAGAATCAAACGTGTGTACGGCGGCATAAACGCAGCAGTGATAGGATTGGTGAGGTTCGGTGAGCAAATGCAGACCCTTTGAAGTCATATTGCATGGTACCCATTCCATGGGTCTCAACTCTCCAGGTTTAAGGGATTCTTCCTTCAGCTAAAACATGCATGTGGAACCCAGAGTATGATCCACCGTGTGATCGGGAAATGTGTTCAAATGTGTCTCAGTTTTCGTCCCCTGGTACTCGGGTGCAACATTCAAGACGCTTTACTAACACTCTCCCCACTTGGAGAGTCAGTGCCTTTAAACTCCTGTTTGGCCCAGTTTGCAATTTCTGCGGAAAATGTACAGGAATAGGGAGAACCAATGAGAGACTAGCTGGAGGTGTCTGGACGGGCAAATTTAACTCTCATTTCCCACCAGGAAGAGGAATTAACCAAAGGTTCAGCGTGCCGTGCCGGAACCACACTAGGGCCTGAAGCAATCCTGCGGTGTTGCGGCCAGCTCACAAGAAAGCGAGTTGAAGAAAGGAGCTCAGGGGCACTGTAATTCACAAACCTGCAGAGTTATAAATGACAGCTATCGTCCAAAAATATATTGAAGTAAGGCTGCCAAGAGAACTTGAAAGTGGGGCAGAATTGCAGGAAACCGATTTCAGGAGGTAGACGGGAATTGCATGTAAAGCATAGGAAAAGAGGCAGAACGTCCACAATGATGCACTTGGCCAAAAAGGGCGTATGCGTTTTTTCCTGAATATATTCAGGAAAAAACGCATACGCCCTTTTTGGCCAACCAAGCAAGCTTGCAAAGGAAATCTGCACTAAAATGAAGTCTCACTGCCCCCCGGTCAAAAGGGCCATCTGAAAAAAGTGTAAAATCCAGAAAGGCATGACAGGCCATGGAGAACTGGGAGTCTTGTTATGCTGGTGGGCGGGATGTAAATTGCCAACAGCCACTCTGGAGAAGTGTATGGTGTTTCCTGAAACATCTAAAAAACAAAGCAACAGAGCCTAGGGCACTTCCACTTATGGTCGTATAGCTTAGGGAAATTAAAATCAAAAAGACAAAGCCACCCCAAAGTTTGGGACGGCTCTGTTTACAAGAACCTCGTTTACGGTACAAGTTCAATATCACAGAAAGCAAAAAATGGATAAAGAAGTTGTGGTACTTACGTACAATGCAATATCACTCAGCAATGAAATCTATGTCATCAGGCCCGTAGCAGATAATGAGTGGATTCAGGTATGATGATTCTAAGTGAAATAAGTCACACAGAAAAAGAAACACCAGAAGATATCACTACTACACGGAAGGTAAACTTGGCTACACAAGAACTGAATTACAAAACAGAACAGGGTCTCAAATGTAGAAAACCAACTTATGCTTGATTGAGGGGAAAGGTGAGTTGGGGTGCTGCATGAAACCAGAGATTGAAATTAGCACAGATACCGTTCCATAAGCCAAATATGTAATAGACAAGAGCTACTCCTTGCTCAACGCAGTGGACTCAACACCCCATATTAAACGCCTAAGAATATACCTGACTAGAAATAATCTTAAAACCTACGTATTTATGTCTCCGAAAGAGAATCAAGCCTGTGTACGGCTGCTTAAACGCAGCAGTGATAGGATTGGTGAGGTTCGGTGAGCAAATGCAGACCCTTTGAAGTCATACTGCATGGTACCCATTCCATGGGTCTCAACTCTCCAGGTTTAAGGGATTCTTCCTTCAGCTGAAACATGCATGTGGAACACAGAGTATGATCCACCGTGTGATCAGGAAACGTGTTCAAATGTGTCTCAGTTTTCGTCCCCTGGTACTCGGGTGCAACATTCAAGACGCTTTACTAACACTCTCCCCACTTGGAGAGTCAGTGCCTTTAAACTCCTGTTTGGCCCAGTTTGCAATTTCTGCGGAAAATGTACAGGAATAGGGAGAACCAATGAGAGACTAGCTGGAGGTGTGTGGACGGGCAAATTTAACTCTCATTTCCCACCAGAAAGAGGAATTAACCAAAGGCTCAGCATGCCGTGCCAGAACCACACTAGGGCCTGAAGCAATCCTGCGGTGTTGCGGCCAGCTCACAAGAAAGCGAGTTGAAGAAAGGAGCTCAGGGGCACTGTAATTCACAAACCTGCAGAGTTATAAATGACAGCTATCGTCCAAAAATATATTGAAGTAAGGCTGCCAAGAGGACTTGAAAGCGGGGCAGAATTGCAGGAAACCGATTTCAGGAGGTAGACAGGAATTGCATGTAAAGCATAGGAAAAGAGGCAGAACGTCCACAATGATGCACTTGGACAAAAAGGGCGTATGCGTTTTTTCCTGAATATATTCAGGAAAAAACGCATACGCCCTTTTTGGCCAACCAAGCAAGCTTGCAAAGGAAATCTGCACTACAATGAAGTCTCACTGCCCCCCGGTCAAAAGGGCCATCTGAAAAAAGTGTAAAATCCAGAAAGGCAGGACAGGCCATGGAGAACTGGGAGCCTTGTTATGCTGGTGGGCGGGATGTAAACTGCCAACAGCCACTCTGGAGAAGTGTATGGTGTTTCGTGAAACATCTAAAAAACAAAGCAACAGAGCCTAGGGCACTTCCACTTATGGTCCTATAGCTTAGGGAAATTAAAATCAAAAAGACACAGCCACCCCAAAGTTTGGGCTGGCTCTGTTTACAAGAACCTCGTTTACGGTACAAGTTCAATATCACAGAAAGCGAAAAATGGATAAAGAAGTTGTGGTACTTACGTACAATGCAATATCACTCAGCAATGAAATCTATGTCATCAGGCCCGTAGCAGCATAATGAGTGGATGCAGGTACGATGATTCTAAGTGAAATAAGTCACACAGAAAAAGAAACATCATAAGGTATCACTACTACACGGAATGTAAACTTGGCTACACAGGAACTGAATTACAAAACAGAACAGGGTCTCAAATGTAGAAAACCAACTTATGCTTGCTTGAGGGGAAAGGTGAGTTGGGGTGCTGCATAAAACCAGAGATTGAAATTAGCACAGATACCGTTCCATAAGCCAAATATGTAATAGACAAGAGCTACTCCTTGCTCAACGCAGTGGACTCAACACCCCATATTAAACGCCTAAGAATATACCTGACTAGAAATAATCTTAAAACCTATGGATTTATATGTCTCCGAAAGAGAATCAAGCGTGTGTACGGCGGCATAAACGCAGCAGTGATAGGATTGGTGAGGTTCAGTGAGCAAATGCAGACCCTTTGAAGTCATACTGCATGGTACCCATTCCATGGGTCTCAACTCTCCAGGTTTAAGGGATTCTTCCTTCAGCTGAAACATGCATGTGGAACACAGTGTATGATCCACCGTGTGATCAGGAAACGTGTTCAAATGTTTCTCAGTTTTCGTCCCCTGGTACTCGGGTGCAACATTCAAGACGCTTTACTAACACTCTCCCCACTTGGAGAGTCAGTGCCTTTAAACTCCTGTTTGGCCCAGTTTGCAATTTCTGCGGAAAATGTACAGGAATAGGGAGAACCAATGAGAGACTAGCTGGAGGTGTGTGGACGGGCAAATTTAACTCTCATTTCCCACCAGGAAGAGGAATTAACCAAAGGCTCAGCGTGCCGTGCCAGAACCACACTAGGGCCTGAAGCAATCCTGCGGTGTTGCGGCCAGCTCACAAGAAAGCGAGTTGAAGAAAGGAGCTCAGGGGCACTGTAATTCACAAACCTGCAGAGTTATAAATGACAGCTATCGTCCAAAAATATATTGAAGTAAGGCTGCCAAGAGGACTTGAAAGCGGGGCAGAATTGCAGGAAACCGATTTCAGGAGGTAGACGGGAATTGCATGTAAAGCATAGGAAAAGAGGCAGAACGTCCACAATGATGCACTTGGCCAAAAAGGGCGTATGCGTTTTTTCCTGAATATATTCAGGAAAAAACGCATACGCCCTTTTTGGCCAACCAAGCAAGCTTGCAAAGGAAATCTGCACTACAATGAAGTCTCACTGCCCCCCGGTCAAAAGGGCCATCTGAAAAAAGTGTAAAATCCAGAAAGGCAGGACAGGCCATGGAGAACTGGGAGCCTTGTTATGCTGATGGGCGGGATGTAAATTGCCAACAGCCACTCTGGAGAAGTGTATGGTGTTTCCTGAAACATCTAAAAAACAAGCAACAGAGCCTAGGGCACATCCACTTATGGTCCTATAGCTTAGGGAAATTAAAATCAAAAAGACACAACCACCCCAAAGTTTGGGACGGCTCTGTTTACAAGAATCTTGTTTACGGTACAAGTTCAATATCACAAAACCGAAAAATGGATAAAGAAGTTGTGGTACTTACGTACAATGCAATATCACTCAGCAATGAAATCTTGTCATCAGGCCCGTCGCAGCATAATGAGTGAATTCAGGTACGATGATTCTAAGTGAAATAAGTCACACAGAAAAAGAAACATCATAAGATATCACTACTACACGGAATATAAACTTGGCTACACAGGAACTGAATTACAAAACAGAACAGGTTCTCAAATGTAGAACACCAACTTATGCTTGCTTAAGGGGAAAGGTGAGTTGGGGTGCTGCATGAAACCAGAGATTGAAAATAGCACAGATACCGTTCCATAAGCCAAATATGCAATAGACAAGAGCTACTCCTTGCTGAACGAAGTGGACTCAACACCCCATATTAAACGCCTAAGAATATACCTGACTAGAAATAATCTTAAAACCTACGGATTTATATGTCTCCGAAAGAGAATCAAGCGTGTGTACGGTGGCATAAACGCAGCAATGATAGGATTGGTGAGGTTCGGTGAGCAAATGCAGACCCTTTGAAGTCATACTGCATGGTACCCATTCCATGGGTCTCAACTCTCCAGGTTTAAGGGATTCTTCCTTCAGCTGAAACATGCATGTGGAACACAGAGTATGATCCACCGTGTGATCAGGAAACGTGTTCAAATGTGTCTCAGTTTTCGTCCCCTGGTACTCGGGTGCAACATTCAAGACGCTTTACTAACACTCTCCCCACTTGGAGAGTCAGTGCCTTTAAACTCCTGTTTGGCCCAGTTTGCAATTTCTGCGGAAAATGTACAGGAATAGGGAGAACCAATGAGAGACTAGCTGGAGGTGTGTGGACGGGCAAATTTAACTCTCATTTCCCACCAGGAAGAGGAATTAACCAAAGGCTCAGCGTGCCGTGCCGGAACCACACTAGGACCTGAAGCAATCCTGCGGTGTTGCGGCCAGCTCACAAGAAAGCGAGTTGAAGAAAGGAGCTCAGGGGCACTGTAATTCACAAACCAGCAGAGTTATAAATGACAGCTATCGTCCAAAAATATATTGAAGTAAGGCTGCCAAGAGGACATGAAAGCGGGGCAGGATTGCAGGAAACCGATTTCAGGAGGTAGACAGGAATTGCATGTAAAGCATAGGAAAAGAGGCAGAACGTCCACAATGATACACTTGGCCAAAAAGGGCGTATGCGTTTTTTCCTGAATATATTCAGGAAAAAACGCATACGCCCTTTTTGGCCAACCAAGCAAGCTTGCAAAGGAAATCTGCACTACAATGAAGTCTCACTGCCCCCCGGTCAAAAGGGCCATCTGAAAAAAGTGTAAAATCCAGAAAGGCAGGACAGGCCATGGAGAACTGGGAGCCTTGTTATGCTGGTGGGCGGGATGTAAATTGCCAACAGCCACTCTGGAGAAGTGTATGGTGTTTCCTGAAACATCTAAAAAACTAAGCAACAGAGCCTAGGGCACTTCCACTTATGGTCCTATAGCTTAGGGAAATTAAAATCAGAAAGACACAGCCACCCCAAAGTTTGGGCCGGCTCTGTTTACAAGAACCTCGTTTACGGTACAAGTTCAATATCACAGAAAGCGAAAAATGGATAAAGAAGTTGTGGTACTTACGTACAATGCAATATCACTCAGCAATGAAATCTATGTCATCAGGCCCGTAGCAGCATAATGAGTGGATGCAGGTACGATGATTCTAAGTGAAATAAGTCACACAGAAAAAGAAACATCATAAGGTATCACTCCTACACGGAATGTAAACTTGGCTACACAGGAACTGAATTACAAAACAGAACAGGGTCTCAAATGTAGAAAACCAACTTATGCTTGCTTAAGGGGAAAGGTGAGTTGGGGTGCTGCATAAAACCAGAGATTGAAATTAGCACAGATACCGTTCCATAAGCCAAATATGTAATAGATAAGAGCTACTCCTTGCTGAACGAAGTGGACTCAACACCCCATATTAAACGCCTAAGAATATAAGTGACCAGAAATAATATTAAAACCTACGGATTATATGTCTCCAAAAGAGAATCAAGCGTGTGTACGGCGGCATAAACGCAGCAGTGATAGGATTGGTGAGGTTCGGTGAGCAAATGCAGACCCTTTGAAGTCATATTGCATGGTACCCATTCCATGGGTCTCAACTCTCCAGGTTTAAGGGATTCTTCCTTCAGCTGAAACATGCATGTGGAACACAGAGTATGATCCACCGTGTGATCAGGAAACGTGTTCAAATGTGTCTCAGTTTTCGTCCCCTGGTACTTGGGTGCAACATTCAAGACGCTTTACTAACACTCTCCCCACTTGGAGAGTCAGTGCCTTTAAACTCCTGTGTGGCCCAGTTTGCAATTTCTGCGGAAAATGTACAGGAATAGGGAGAACCAATGAGAGACTAGCTGGGGGTGTCTGGACGGGCAAATTTAACTCTCATTTCCCACCAGGAAGAGGAATTAACCAAAGGCTCAGCGTGCCGTGCCGGAACCACACTAGGGCCTGAATCAATCCTGCGGTGTTGCGGACAGCTCACAAGAAAGCGAGTTGAAGAAAGGAGCTCAGGGGCACTGTAATTCACAAACCTGCAGAATTATAAATGACAGCTATCGTCCAAAAATATATTGAAGTAAGGCTGCCAAGAGGAGTTGAAAGCGGGGCAGAATTGCAGGAAACCGATTTCAGGAGGTAGACGGGAATTGCATGTAAAGCATAGGAAAAGAGGCAGAACGTCCACAATGATGCACTTGGCCAAAAAGGGCGTATGCGTTTTTTCCTGAATATATTCAGGAAAAAACGCATACGCCCTTTTTGGCCAACCAAGCAAGCTTGCAAAGGAAATCTGCACTACAATGAAGTCTCACTGCCCCCCGGTCAAAAGGGCCATCTGAAAAAAGTGTAAAATCCAGAAAGGCAGGACAGGCCATGGAGAACTGGGAGCCTTGTTATGCTGATGGGCAGGATGTAAATTACCAACAGCCACTCTGGAGAAGTGTATGGTGTTTCCTGAAACATCTAAAAAACTAAGCAACAGAGCCTAGGGCACTTCCACTTATGGTCCTATAGCTTAGGGCAATTAAAATCAAAAAGACACAGCCACCCCAAAGTTTGGGCCGGCTCTGTTTACAAGAACCTCGTTTACGGTACAAGTTCAATATCACAGAAAGCGAAAAATGGATAAAGAAGTTGTGGTACTTACGTACAATGCAATATCACTCAGCAATGAAATCTATGTCATCAGGCCCGTAGCAGCATAATGAGTGGATGCAGGTACGATGATTCTAAGTGAAATAAGTCACACAGAAAAAGAAACATCATAAGGTATCACTACTACACGGAATGTAAACTTGGCTACACAGGAACTGAATTACAAAACAGAACAGGGTCTCAAATGTAGAAAACCAACTTATGCTTGCTTAAGGGGAAAGGTGAGTTGGGGTGCTGCATAAAACCAGAGATTGAAATTAGCACAGATACCGTTCCATAAGCCAAATATGTAATAAACAAGAGCTACTCCTTGCTCAACGAAGTGGACTCAACACCCCATATTAAACGCTTAAGAATACACCTGACTAGAAATAATCTTAAAAACTACGGATTTATATGTCTCCGAAAGAGAATCAAGCGTGTGTACAGTGGCATAAACGCAGCAGTGATAGGATTGGTGAGGTTCAGTGAGCAAATGCAGACCCTTTGAAGTCATATTGCATGGTACCCATTCCATGGGTCTCAACTCTCCAAGTTTAAGGGATTCTTCCTTCAGCTAAAACATGCATGTGGAACACAGAGTATGATCCACCGTGTGATCAGGAAACGTGTTCAAATGTGTCTCAGTTTTCGTCCCCTGGTACTCGGGTGCAACACTCCAGACGCTTTACTAACACTCTCCCCACTTGGAGAGTCAGTGCCTTTAACCTCCTTTATGGCCCAGTTTGCAATTTCTGCGGAAAATGTACAGGAATAGGGAGAACCAATGAGAAACTAGCTGGAGGTGTCTGGACGGGCAAATTTAACTCTCATTTCCGACCAGAAAGAGGAATTAACCAAAGGTTCAGCATGCCGTGCCGGAACCACACTAGGGCCTGAAGCAATCCTGCGGTATTGCGGCCAGCTCACAAGAAAGTGAGTTGAAGAAAGGAGCTCAGGGGCACTGTAATTCACAAACCTGCAGAGTTATAAATGACAGCTATCGTCCAATAATATATTGAAGTAAGGCTGCCAAGAGGACTTGAAAGCGGGGCAGAATTGCAGGAAACCGATTTCAGGAGGTAGACGGGAATTGCATGTAAAGCATAGGAAAAGAGGCAGAACGTCCACAATGATGCACTTGGCCAAAAAGGGCGTATGTGTTCCTTCCTGAATATATTCAGGAAAAAACGCATACGCCCTTTTTGGGAAACCAAGCAGGCTTGCAAAGGAAATCTACACTACAATGAAGTCTCACTGCAGCCCAGTCAAAAGGGCCATCTAAAAAATGTGTAAAATCCAGAAAGGCAGGACAGGCCATGGAGAACTGGGAGCCTTGTTATGCTGATGGGCGGGATGTAAATTGCCAACAGCCACTCTGGAGAAGTGTATGGTGTTTCCTGAAACATCCAAAAAACAAAGCAACAGAGCCTAGGGCACTCCCACTTATGGTCCTATAGCTTAGGGAAATTAAAATCAAAAAGACACAGCCACCCCAAAGTTTCGGCCGGCTCTGTTTACAAGAACCTCGTTTACGGTACAAGTTCAATATCACAGAAAGCGAAAAATGGATAAAGAAGTTGTGGTACATACGTACAATGCAATATCACTCAGCAATGAAATCTATGTCATCAAGCCCGTAGCAGAATAATGAGTGAATTCAGGTACGATGATTCTAAGTGAAATAAGTCACACAGAAAAAGAAACATCATAAGATATCACTACTACACGGAATGTAAACTTGGCTACACAGGAACTGAATTACAAAACAGAACAGGGTGTCAAATGTAGAAAACCAACTTATGCTTGCTTAAGGGGAAAGGTGAGTTGGGGTGCTGCATAAAACCAGAGATTGAAATTAGCACAGATACCGTTCCATAAGCCAAATATGTAATAGACAAGAGCTACTCCTTGCTCAACGAAGTGGACTCAACACCCCATATTAAACGCCTAACAATATACCTGACTAGTAAGAATCTTAAAACCTATGGATTTATAAGTCTCCGAAAGAGAATCAAGCGTGTGTACAGCGGCATAAACGCAGCAGTGATAGGATTGGTGAGGTTCGGTGAGCAAATGCAGACCCTTTGAAGTCATATTGCATGGTACCCATTCCATGGGTCTCAACTCTCCAGGTTTAAGGGATTCTTCCTTCAGCTAAAACATGCATGTGGAACCCAGAGTATGATCCACCGTGTGATCGGGAAACGTGTTCAAATGTGTCTCAGTTTTCGTCCCCTGGTACTCGGATGCAACATTCCAGACGCTTTACTAACACTCTCCCCACTTGGAGAGTCAGTGCCTTTAACCTCCTGTTTGGCCCAGTTTGCAATTTCTGTGGAAAATGAACAGGAATAGGGAGAACCAATGAGAGACTAGGTGGAGGTGTCTGGACGGGCAAATTTAACTCTCATTTCCCACCAAGAAGAAGAATTAACCAAAGGTTCAGCATGTCATGCCGGAAACACACTAGGGCCTGAAGCAATCCTGCGGTGTTGCGGCCAGCTCAAAAGAAAGCGAGTTGAAGAAAGGAGCTCAGGGGCACTGTAATTCACAAACCTGCAGAGATAAATGACAGCTATCTTCCAAAAATATATTGAAGTAAGGCTGCCAAGAGGAGTTGAAAGCGGGGCAGAATTGCAGGAAACCGATTTCAGGAGGTAGACTGGAATTGCATGTAAAGCATAGGAAAAGAGGCAGAACGTCCACAATGATGCACTTGGCCAAAAAGGGCGTATGCGTTTTTTCCTGAATATATTCAGGAAAAAACGCATACGCCCTTTTTGGCCAACCAAGCAAGCTTGCAAAGGAAATCTGCACTACAATGAAGTCTCACTGCCCCCCGCTCAAAAGGGCCATCTGAAAAAAGTGTTAAATCCAGAAAGGCAGGACAGGCCATGGAGAACTGGGAGCCTTGTTATGCTGATGGGCGGGATGTAAATTGCCAGCAGCCACTGTGGAGAAGTGTATGGTGTTTCCTGAAACATCTAAAAAACAAAGCAACAGAGCCTAGGGCAATTCCACTTATGGTCCTATAGCTTAGGGAAATTAAAATCAAAAAGACACAGCCACCCCAAAGTTTGGGACGGCTCTGTTTACAAGAACCTCGTTTACAGTACAAGTTCAATATCACAGAAAGCGAAAAATGGATAAAGAAGTTGTGGTACTTACGTACAATGCAATATCACTCAGCAATGAAATCTATGTCATCAGGCCCGTAGCAGCATAATGAGTGGATTCAGGTACGATGATTCTAAGTGAAATAAGTCACACAGAAAAAGAAACATCATAAGGTATCACTAATACACGCAATGTAAACTTGGCTACGCAGGAACTGAATTACAAAGCAAAACAGGGTCTCAAATGTAGAAAACCAACTTATGCTTGCTTAAGGGGAAAGGTGAGTTGGGGTACTGCATAAAACCAGAGATTGAAATTAGCACAGATACCGTTCCATAAGCCAAATATGTAATAGACAAGAGCTACTCCTTGCTCAACGAAGTGGACTCAACACCCCAAAATAAACGCCTAAAAATATACCTGACTATTAAGAATCTTAAAACCTTTGGATTTATATGTCTCTAAAAGAGAATCAAGCGTGTGTACAGCGGCATAAACGCAGCAGTGATAGGACTGGTGAGGTTCGGTGAGCAAATGCAGACCCTTTGAAGTCATATTGCATGGTACCCATTCCATGGGTCTCAACTCTCCAGGTTTAAGGGATTCTTCCTTCAGCTAAAACATGCATGTGGAACCCAGAGTATGATCCACCGTGTGATCGGGAAACGTGTTCAAATGTGTCTCAGTTTTCGTCCCCTGGTACTCGGATGCAACATTCCAGACGCTTTACTAACACTCTCCCCACTTGGAGAGTCAGTGCCTTTAACCTTCTGTTTGGCCCAGTTTGCAATTTCTTTGGAAAATGAACAGGAATAGGGAGAACCAATGAGAGACTAGGTGGAGGTGTCTGGACGGGCAAATTTAACTATCATTTCCCACCAAGAATAAGAATTAACCAAAGGCTCAGCATGCCATGCCGGAAGCACACTAGGGCCTGAAGCAATCCTGCGGTGTTGCGGCCAGCTCAAAAGAAAGCGAGTTGAAGAAAGGAGCTCAGGGGCACTGTAATTCACAAACCTGCAGACATAAATGACAGCTATCTTCCAAAAATATATTGAAGTAAGGCTGCCAAGAGGAGTTGAAAGCGGGGCAGAATTGCAGGAAACCGATTTCAGGAGGTAGACTGGAATTGCATGTAAAGCATAGGAAAAGAGGCAGAACGTCCACAATGATGCACTTGGCCAAAAAGGGCGTATGCGTTTTTTCCTGAATATATTCAGGAAAAAACGCATACGCCCTTTTTGGCCAACCAAGCAAGCTTGCAAAGGAAATCTGCACTACAATGAAGTCTCACTGCCCCCCGCTCAAAAGGGCCATCTGAAAAAAGTGTTAAATCCAGAAAGGCCGGACAGGCCATGGAGAACTGGGAGCCTTGTTATTCTGATGGGTGCGATGTAAATTGCCAACAGCCACTCTGGAGAAGTGTATGGTGTTTCCTGAAACATCCAAAAAACAAAGCAACAGAGCCTAGGGCACTTCCACTTATGGTCCTATAGCTTAGGGAAATTAAAATCAAAAAGACACAGCCACCCCAAAGCTTGGGAGGGCTCTGTTTACAAGCACCTCGTTTAATGTACAAGTTCAATATCACAGAAAGGGAAAAATGGATAAAGAAGTTGTGGTACTTACGTACAATGCAATATCACTCAGCAATGAAATCTATGTCATCAGGCCCGTAGCAGCATAATGAGTGGATTCAGGTACGATGATTCTAAGTGAAATAAGTCTCACAGAAAATGAAACATCATAAGATATCACCAATACACGGAATGTAAACTTGGCTACACAGGAACTGAATTACAAAACAGAACAGGATCTCAAATGTAGAAAACCAACTTACACTTGCTTAAGGGGAAAGGTGAGTTGGGGTGCTGCATGAAACCAGAGATTGAAATTAGCACAGATACCGTTCCATAAGCCAAATATGTAATAGACAAGAGCTACTCTTTGCTCAACGAAGTGGACTCAACACCCCATATTAAACGCCTAACAATATACCCGACTAGTAAGAATCTTAAAACCTATGGATTTATATGTCTCCGAAAGAGAATCAAGCGTGTGTACAGCGGCATAAACGCAGCAGTGATAGGAGTGGTGAGGTTCGGTGAGCAAATGCAGACCCTTTGAAGTCATATTGCATGGTACCCATTCCATGGGTCTCAACTCTCCAGGTTTAAGGGATTCTTCCTTCAGCTGAAACATGCATGTGGAACCCAGAGTATGATCCACCGTGTGATCGGGAAACGTGTTGAAATGTGTCTCAGTTTTCGTCCCCTGGTACTCCGGTGCAACATTCCAGACGCTTTACTAACACTCTCCCCACTTGGAGAGTCAGTGCCTTTAACCTCCTGTTTGGCCCAGTTTGCAATTTCTGCGTAAGATGAACAGGAATAGGGATAACCAATGAGAGACTAGCTGGAGGTGTCTGGACGGGCAAATTTAACTCTCATTTCCCACCAGGAAGAGGAAATAACCAAAGGCTCAGCGTGCCATGCCTGAAGCACACTAAGGCCTGAAGCAATCCTGCGGTGTTGCGGCCAGCTCACAAGAAAGCGACTTGAAGAAAGGAGCTCAGGGGCACTGTAATTCACAAACCTGCAGAGATAAATGACAGCTATCTTCCAAAAATATATTGAAGTAAGGCTGCCAAGAGGAGTTGAAAGCGGGGCAGAATTGCAGGAAACCGATTTCAGGAGGTAGACTGGAATTGCATGTAAAGCATAGGAAAAGAGGCAGAACGTCCACAATGATGCACTTGGCCAAAAAGGGCGTATGCGTTTTTTCCTGAATATATTCAGGTAAAAACGCATACGCCCTTTTTGGCCAACCAAGCAAGCTTGCAAAGGAAATCTGCACTACAATGAAGTCTCACTGCCCCCCAGTCAAAAGAGCCATCTGAAAAAAGTGTAAAATCCAGAAAGGCAGGACAGGCTAAGGAGAACTGGGAGCCTTTTTATGCTGATGGGTGGGATGTAAATTGCCAACAGCCACTCTGGAGAAGTGTATGGTGTTTCCTGAAACATCCAAAAAACAAAGCAACAGAGCCTAGGGCACTCCCACTTATGGTCCTATTGCTTAGGGAAATTAAAATCAAAAAGACACAGCCACCCCAAAATTTCGGCCGGCTCTGTTTACAAGAACCTCGTTTACTGTACAAGTTCAATATCACAGAAAGCGAAAAATGGAAAAAGAAGTTGTGGTACTTACGTACAATGCAATATCACTCAGCAATGAAATCTATGTCATCAGGCCCGTAGCAGCATAATGAGTGGATTCAGGTACGATGATTCTAAGTGAAATAAATCACACAGAAAAAGAAACATCATAAGATATCACTACTACACGGAATGTAAACTTGGCTACACAGGAACTGAATTACAAAACAGAACAGGGTCTCAAATGTAGAAAACCAACTTATGCTTGCTTAAGGGGAAAGGTGAGTTGGGGTGCGGCATAAAACCAGAGATTGAAATTAGCACAGATACCGTTCCATAAGCCAAATATGTAATAGACAAGAGCTACTCCTTGCTCAAAGAAGTGGACTCAACACCCCATAATAAACGCCTAAGAATATACCTGACTAGTAAGAATCTTAAAACCTTTGGATTTATATGTCTCCAAAAGAGAATCAAGCGTGTGTACAGCGGAATAAACGCAGCAGTGATAGGATTGGTGAGGTTTGGTGAGCAAATGCAGGCCCTTTGAAGTCATATTGCATGGTACCCATTCCATGGGTCTCAACTCTCCAGGTTTAAGGGATTCTTCCTTCAGCTAAAACATGCATGTGGAACCCAGAGTATGACCCACCGTGTGATCGGGAAACGTGTTCAAATGTGTCTCAGTTTTCGTCCCCTGGTACTCGGGTGCAACATTCCAGACGCTTTACTAACACTCTCCCCACTTGGAGAGTGAGTGCCTTTAACCTCCTGTTTGGCCCAGTTTGCAATTTCTGCGTAAGATGAACAGGAATAGGGATAACGAATGAGAGACTAGGTGGAGGTGTCTGGACGGGCAAATTTAACTCTCATTTCCCACCAGGAAGAGGAAATAACCAAAGGCAAAGCGTGCCATGCCAGAAGCACACTAAGGCCTGAAGCAATCCTGCGGTGTTGCGGCCAGCTCACAAGAAAGCGAGTTGAAGAAAGGAGCTCAGGGGCACTGTAATTCACAAACCTGCAGAGTTATAAATGACAGCTATCTTCCAAAAATATATTGAAGTAAGGCTGCCAAGAGGAGTTGAAAGCGGGGCAGAATTGCAGGAAACCGATTTCAGGAGGTAGACTGGAATTGCATGTAAAGCATAGGAAAAGAGGCAGAACGTCCACAATGATGCACTTGGCCAAAAAGGGCGTATGCGTTTTTTCCTGAATATATTCAGGAAAAAACGCATACGCCCTTTTTGGCAAACCAAGCAAGCTTGCAAAGGAAATCTGCACTACAATGAAGTCTCACTGCCCCCCAGTCAAAAGAGCCATCTGAAAAAAGTGTAAAATCCAGAAAGGCAGGACAGGCTAAGGAGAACTGGGAGCCTTTTTATGATGATGGGTGGGATGTAAATTGCCAACAGCCACTCTGGAGAAGTGTATGGTGTTTCCTGAAACATCCAAAAAACAAAGCAACAGAGCCTAGGGCACTCCCACTTATGGTCCTATAGCTTAGGGAAATTAAAATCAAAAAGACACAGCCACCCCAAAGTTTCGGCCGGCTCTGTTTACAAGAACCTCATTTACTGTACAAGTTCAATATCACAGAAAGCGAAAAATGGATAAAGAAGTTGTGGTACATACGTACAATGCAATATCACTCAGCAATGAAATCTATGTCATCAGGCCCGTAGCAGCATAATGAGTGGATTCAGGTACCATGATTCTAAGTGAAATAAATCACACAGAAAAAGAAACATCATAAGATATCACTACTACACGGAATGTAAACTTGGCTACACAGGAACTGAATTACAAAACAGAACAGGGTCTCAAATGTAGAAAACCAACTTATGCTTGCTTAAGGGGAAAGGTGAGTTGGGGTGCGGCATAAAACCAGAGATTGAAATTAGCACAGATACCGTTCCATAAGCCAAATATGTAATAGGCAAGAGCTACTCCTTGCTCAAAGAAGTGGACTCAACACCCCATAATAAACGCCTAAGAATATACCTGACTAGTAAGAATCTTAAAACCTTTGGATTTATATGTCTCCAAAAGAGAATCAAGCGTGTGTACAGCGGCATAAACGCAGCAGTGATAGGATTGGTGAGGTTCGGTGAGCAAATGCAGGCCCTTTGAAGTCATATTGCATGGTACCCATTCCATGGGTCTCAACTCTCCAGGTTTAAGGGATTCTTCCTTCAGCTAAAACATGCATGTGGAACCCAGAGTATGATCCACCATGTGATCGGGAAACGTGTTCAAATGTGTCTCAGTTTTCGTCCCGTGGAACTCGGGTGCAACATTCCAGACGCTTTACTAACACTCTCCCCACTTGGAGAGTGAGTGCCTTTAACCTCCTGTTTGGCCCAGTTTGCAATTTCTGCGTAAGATGAACAGGAACAGGGAGAACCAATGAGAGACTAGGTGGAGGTGTCTGGACGGGCAAATTTAACTCTCATTTCCCACCACGAAGAGGAATTAACCAAAGGCTCAGCGTGCCATGCCAGAAGCACACTAGGGCCTGAAGCAATCCTGCGGTGTTGCAGCGAGCTCACAGGAAAGCAAGTTGAAGAAAGGAACTCAGGGGTACTGTAATTCACAAACCTGCAGATGCAGAGTTATAAATGACAGCTATCGTCCAAAAATATATTGAACTAAGGCTGCCAAGAGGACTTGAAAGCGGGGCAGAATTGCAGGAAACCGATTTCAGGAGGTAGACTGGAATTGCATGTAAAGCATAGGAAAAGAGGCAGAACGTCCACAATGATGCACTTGGCCAAAAAGGGCGTATGCGTTTTTTCCTGAATATATTCAGGAAAAAACGCATACGCCCTTTTTGGCCAACCAAGCAAGCTTGCAAAGGAAATCTGCACTACAATGAAGTCTCACTGCTCCCCGGTGAAAAGGCTATCTGAAAAAAGTGTAAAATCCAGAAAGGCAGTACAGGCCATGGAGAATTGGGAGCCTTGTTATGCTGATGGGCGGGATGTAAATTGCCAGCAGCCACTCTGGAGAAGTGTATGGTGTTTCCTGAAACATCTAAAAAACAAAGCAACAGAGCCTAGGGCAATTCCACTTATAGTCCTATAGCTTAGGGAAATTAAAATCAAAAAGACACAGCCACCCCAAAGTTTGGGACGGCTCTGTTTACAAGAACCTCGTTTACTGTACAAGTTCAATATCACAGAAAGCGAAAAATGGATAAAGAAGTTGTGGTACTTACGTACAATGCAATATCACTCAGCAATGAAATCTATGTCATCAGGCCCGTAGCAGCATAATGAGTGGATTCAGGTACGATGATTCTAAGTGAAATAAGTCACACAGAAAAAGAAACATCATAAGGTATCACTAATACACGGAATGTAAACTTGGCTACACAGGAACTGAATTACAAAACAGAACAGGGTCTCAAAGTAGAAAACCAGCTTATGCTTGCTTAAGTGGAAAGGTGAGTTGGGGTGCTGCATAAAACCAGAGATTGAAATTAGCACAGATACCGTTCCATAAGCCAAATATGTAATAGACAAGAGCTACTCATTGCTCAACGAAGTGGACTCAACACCCCATATTAAACGCCTAACAATATACCTGACTAGTAAGAATCTTAAAACCTATGGATTTATATGTCTCCAAAAGAGAATCAAGCGTGTGTACAGCGGCATAAACGCAGCAGTGATAGGAGTGGTGAGGTTCGGTGAGCAAATGCAGACCCTTTGAAGTCATATTGCATGGTACCCATTCCATGGGTCTCAACTCTCCAGGTTTAAGGGATTCTTGTTCAGCTAAAACATGCATGTGGAACCCAGAGTATGATCCACCGTGTGATCGGGAAACGTGTTCAAATGTGTCTCAGTTTTCGTCCCCTGGTACTCGGGTGCAACATTCCAGACGCTTTACTAACACTCTCCCCACTTGGAGAGTGAGTGCCTTTAACCTCCTGTTTGGCCCAGTTTGCAATTTCTGCGTAAGATGAACAGGAATAGGGATAACCAATGAGAGTCTAGCTGGAGGTGTCTGGACGGGCAAATTTAACTCTCATTTCCCACCAGGAAGAGGAAATAACCAAAGGCTCAGCGTGCCATGCCAGAAGCACACTAAGGCCTAAAGCAATCCTGCGGTGTTGCGGCCAGCTCACAAGAAAGCGAGTTGAAGAAAGGAGCTCAGGGGCACTGTAATTCACAAACCTGCAGAGTTATAAATGACAGCTATCTTCCAAAAATATATTGAAGTAAGGCTGCCAAGAGGAGTTGAAAGCGGGGCAGAATTGCAGGAAACCGATTTCAGGAGGTAGACTGGAATTGCATGTAAAGCATAGGAAAAGAGGCAGAACGTCCACAATGATGCACTTGGCCAAAAAGGGCGTATGCGTTTTTTCCTGAATATATTCAGGAAAAAACGCATACGCCCTTTTTGGCCAACCAAGCAAGCTTGCAAAGGAAATCTGGACTACAATGAAGTCTCACTGCCCCCCAGTCAAAAGAGCCATGTGAAAAATGTGTAAAATCCAGAAAGGCAGGACAGGCTAAGGAGAACTGGGAGCCTTTTTATGCTGATGGGTGGGATGTAAATTGCCAACAGCCACTCTGGAGAAGTGTATGGTGTTTCCTGAAACATCCAAAAAACAAAGCAACAGAGCCTAGGGCACTCCCACTTATGGTCCTATAGCTTAGGGAAATTAAAATCAAAAAGACACAGCCACCCCAAAGTTTCGGCCGGCTCTGTTTACAAGAACCTCATTTACTGTACAAGTTCAATATCACAGAAAGCGAAAAATGGATAAAGAAGTTGTGGTACATACGTACAATGCAATATCACTCAGCAATGAAATCTATGTCATCAGGCCCGTAGCAGCATAATGAGTGGATTCAGGTACGATGATTCTAAGTGAAATAAATCACACAGAAAAAGAAACATCATAAGATATCACTACTACACGGAATGTAAACTTGGCTACACAGGAACTGAATTACAAAACAGAACAGGGTCTCAAATGTAGAAAACCAACTTATGCTTGCTTAAGGGGAAAGGTGAGTTGGGGTGCGGCAAAAAACCAGAGATTGAAATTAGCACAGATACCGTTCCATAAGCCAAATATGTAATAGGCAAGAGCTACTCCTTGCTCAAAGAAGTGGACTCAACACCCCATAATAAACGCCTAAGAATATACCTGACTAGTAAGAATCTTAAAACCTTTGGATTTATATGTCTCCAAAAGAGAATCAAGCGTGTGTACAGCGGCATAAACGCAGCAGTGATAGGATTGGTGAGGTTCGGTGAGCAAATGCAGGCCCTTTGAAGTCATATTGCATGGTACCCATTCCATGGGTCTCAACTCTCCAGGTTTAAGGGATTCTTCCTTCAGCTAAAACATGCATGTGGAACCCAGAGTATGATCCACCATGTGATCGGGAAACGTGTTCAAATGTGTCTCAGTTTTCATCCCGTGGAACTCGGGTGCAACATTCCAGATGCTTTACTAACACTCTCCCCACTTGGAGAGTCAGTTCCTTTAACCTCCTGTTTGGCCCAGTTTGCAATTTCTGTGGAAAATGAACAGGAATAGGGAGAACCAAAGAGAGACTAGCTGGAGGTGTCTGGACGTGCAAATTTAACTCTCATTTCCCACCAGGAAGAGGAATTAACCAAAGGCTCAGCGTGCCGTGCCGGAACCACACTAGGGCCTGAAGCAATCCTGCGGTGTTGTGGCCAGCTCACAAGAAAGCGAGTTGAAGAAAGTAGCTCAGGGGCACTGTAATTCACAATCCTGCAGAGTTATAAATGACAGCTATCTTCCAAAAATATATTGAAGGAAGGCTGCCAAGAGGACTTGAAAGCGGGGCAGAATTGCAGGAAACCGATTTCAGGAGGTAGACGGGAATTGCATGTACAGCATAGGAAAAGAGGCAGAACGTCCACAATGATGCACTTGGCCAAAAAGGGCGTATGCGTTTTTTCCTGAATATATTCAGGAAAAAACGCATACGCCCTTTTTGGCCAACCAAGCAAGCTTGCAAAGGAAATCTGCACTACAATGAAGTCTCACTGCCCCACGGTCAAAAGGGCCATCTGAAAAAAGTGTAAAATCCAGAAAGGCAGGACAGGCTATGGAGAACTGGGAGCCTTGTTATGCTGGTGGGCGGGATGTAAATTGCCAACAGCCACTCTGGAGAAGTGTACGGTGTTTCCTGAAACATCTAAAAAACAAAGCAAAAGAGCCTAGGGCACTTCCACTTATGGTCCTATAGCTTAGGGAAATTAAAATCAGAAAGACACAGCCACCCCAAAGTTTGGGCCGGCTCTGTTGACAAGAACCTCGTTTACGGTACAAGTTCAATATCACAGAAAGCGAAAAATGGATAAAGAAGTTGTGGTACTTACGTACAATGCAATATCACTCAGCAATGAAATCTATGTCATCAGGCCCGTAGCAGCATAATGAGTGGATGCAGGTACGATGATTCTAAGTGAAATAAGTCACACAGAAAAAGAAACATCATAAGGTATCACTACTACACGGAATGTAAACTTGGCTACACAGGAACTGAATTACAAAACAGAACAGGGTCTCAAATGTAGAAAACCAACTTATGCTTGCTTAAGGGGAAAGGTGAGTTGGTGTGCTGCATGAAACCAGAGATTGAAATTAGCACAGATACCGTTCCATAAGCCAAATATGTAATAGACAAGAGCTACTCCTTGCTCAACGCAGTGGACTCAACACCCCATATTAAACGCCTAAGAATATACCTGACTAGAAATAATCTTAAAACCTATGGATTTATATGTCTCCGAAAGAGAATCAAGCGTGTGTACGGCGGCATAAACGCAGCAGTGATAGGATTGGTGAGGTTCGGTGAGCAAATGTAGACCCTTTGAAGTCATACTGCATGGTACCCATTCCATGGGTCTCAACTCTCCAGGTTTAAGGGATTCTTCCTTCAGCTGAAACATGCATGTGGAACACAGAGTATGATCCACATTGTGATCAGGAAACGTGTTCAAATGTGTCTCAGTTTTCGTCCCCTGGTACTCGGGTGCAACATTCAAGACGCTTTACTAACACTCTCTCCACTTGGAGAGTCAGTGCCTTTAACCTCCTGTTTGGCCCAGTTTGCAATTTCTGCGTAGGATGAACAGGAATAGGGAGAACCAATGAGAGACTAGCTGGAGCTGTGAGGACGGGCAAATTTAACTCTCATTTCCAACCAGGAAGAGGAATTAACCAAGGGCTCAGCATGCAATGCCGGAACCAAACTAGGGCCTGAAGCAATCCTGCGGTGTTGCAGCCAGCTCACAAGAAAGCGAGTTGAAGAAAGTAGCTCAGGGGCACTGTAATTCACAATTCTGCAGAGTTATAAATGACAGCTATCTTCCAAAAATATATTGAAGGAAGGCGGCCAAGAGGACTTGAAAGCGGGGCAGAATTGCAGGAAACCGATTTCAGGAGGTAGACTGGAATTGCATGTAAAGCATAGGAAAAGAGGCAGAACGTCCACAATGATGCACTTGGCCAAAACGTGCATATGCGTTTTTTCCTGAATATATACAGGAAAAAACGCATACGCCCGTTTTGGCCAACCAAGCAAGTTAGCAAAGGAAATCTGCACTACAATGAAGTCTCACTGCCCCCCCCCCGGTCAAAAGGGCTATCTGAAAAAAGTGTAAAATCCAGAAAGGCAGGACAGGCCATGGAGAACTGGGAACCTTGTTATGCTGATGGGCGGGATGTAAATTGCCAACAGCCACTCTGAGGAAGTGTATGGTGTTTCCTCAAACATCAAAAAAACAAAGCAACAGAGCCTAGGGCACTTCCACTTATGGTCCTATAGCTTAGGGAAATTAAAATCAAAAAGACTCAGCCACCCCAAAGTTTCGGCCGGCTCTGTTTACAAGAACCTCGTTTACGGTACAAGTTCAATATCACAGAAAGCGAAAAATGGATAAAGAAGTTGTGGTACTTACGTACAATGCAATATCACTCAGCAATGAAATCTATGTCATCAGGCCCGTAGCAGCATAATGAGTGGATTCAGGTACGATGATTCTAAGTGAAATAAGTCACACAGAAAAAGAAACATCATAAGATATCACTACTACACGGAATGTAAACTTGGCTACACAAGAACTGAATTACAAAACAGAACAGGGTGTCAAATGTAGAAAACCAACTTATGCTTGCTTAAGTGGAAAGGTTAGTTGGGGTGCTGCATAAAACCAGAGATTGAAATTAGCACAGATACCGTTCCATAAGCCAAATATGTAATAGACAAGAGCTACTCCTTGCTCAACGAAGTGGACTCAACACCCCACATTAAACGCCTAAGAATATACCTGACTAGTAATAATCTTAATACCTAAGGATTTATATGTCTCCGAAAGAGAATCAAGCGTGTGTACAGCGGCATAAACGCAGCAGTGATAGGATTGGTGAAGTTTGGTGAGCAAATGCAGACCCTTTGAAGTCATATTGCATGGTACCCATTCCATGGGTCTCAACTCTCCAGGTTTAAGGGATTCTTCCTTCAGCTAAAACATGCATGTGGAACCCAGAGTATGATCCACCGTGTGATCGGAAAACGTGTTCAAATGTGTCTCAGTTTACGTCCCCTGGTACTCGGGTGCAACATTCCAGACGCTTTACTAACACTCTCCCCACTTGGAGAGTCAGTGCCTTTAACCTCCTGTTTGGCCCAGTTTGCAATTTCTGTGGAAATTGAACAGGAATAGGTGAACAAATGAGAGACTAGCTGGAGCTGTCTGGACTGGCAAATTTAACTCTCATTTCCCACCAGGAAGAGGAATTAACCAAAGGCTCAGCATGCCGTGCCGGAACCACACTAGGGCCTGAAGCAATCCTGCGGTGTTGCGGCCAGCTCACAAGAAAGCGAGTTGAAGAAAGTAGCTCAGGGGCACTGTAATTCACAAACCTGCAGAGTTATAAATGACAGCTATCTTCCAAAAATATATTGAAGTAAGGCTGCCAAGAGGAGTTGAAAGTGGGGCAGAATTGCAGGAAACCGATTTCAGGAGGTAGACAGGAATTGCATGTAACGCATAGGAAAAGAGGCAGAAAGTCCACAATGATGCTCTTGGCCAAAAAGGGCGTATGCGTTTTTTCCTGAATATATTCAGGAAAAAACGCATACGCCCTTTTTGGCCAAACAAGCAAGCTTGCAAAGGAAATCTGCACTACAATGAAGTCTCACTGCCCCCCGGTCAAAAGGGCCATCTGAAAAAAATGTAAAATCCAGAAAGGCAGGACAGGCCATGGAGAACTGGGAGCCTTGTTATGCTGATGATCGGGATGTGAATTGCCAGCAGCCACTCTGGAGAAGTGTATGGTGTTTCCTGAAACATCCAAAAAACAAAGCAACAGAGCCTAGGGCACTTCCACTTATGGTCCTATAGCTTAGGGAAATTAAAATCAAAAGACACAGCCACCCCAAAGTTTGGGACGGCTCTGTTTACAAGAACCTCGTTTACGGTACAAGTTCAATATCACAGAAAGCGAAAAATGGATAAAGAAGTTGTGGTACTTACGTACAATGCAATATCACTCAGCAATGAAATCTATGTCATCAGGCCCGTAGCAGCATAATGAGTGGATTCAGGTACGATGATTCTAAGTGAAATAAGTCACACAGAAAAAGAAACATCATAAGATATCCCTAATACACGGAATGTAAACTTGGCTACACAGGAACTGAATTACAAAACAGAACAGGGTGTCAAATGTAGAAAACCAACGTATGCTTGCTTAAGGGGAAAGGTGAGTTGGGGTGCTGCATGAAACCAGAGATTGAAATTAGCAGAGATACCGTTCCATAAGCCAAATATGTAATAGACAAGAGCTACTCCTTGCTCAACGAAGTGGACTCAACACCCCATATTAAACGCCTAAGAATATACCTGACTAGTAAGAATCTTAAAACCTATGGATTTATATGTCTCCGAAAGAGAATCAAGCGTCTGTACAGCAGCATAAACGCAGCAGTGATAGGATTGGTGAGGTTTGGTGAGCAAATGCAGACCCTGTGAAGTCATATTGCATGGTACCCATTCCATGGGTCTCAACTCTCCAGGTTTAAGGGATTCTTCCTTCAGCTAAAACATGCATGTGGAACGGAGTGTATGATCCACCGTGTGATCGGGAAACGTGTTCAAATGTGTCTCAGTTTTCGTCCCCTGGTACTCGGGTGCAACATTCCAGACGCTTTACTAACACTCTCCCCACTTGGAGAGTCAGTGCCTTTAACCTCCTGTTTGGCCCAGTTTGCAATTTCTTCGGAAGATGAACAGCAATAAGGAGAAGCAATGGGAGACTATCTGTAGGTGTCTGGACGGGCAAATTTAACTCTCATTTCCCACCAGGAAGATAAATGAACCAAAGGCTCCGCGTGCCATGCTGGAACTAGATTAGGGCCTGAGGAGATCCTGCGGTGTTGCGGCCAGCTCACAAGAAAGCGAGTTGAAGAAAGGAGCTCAGGGGCACTGTAATTCAGAAACCTGCGGAGTTATAAATGACAGCTATCATCCAAAATTATACTGAAGTAAGGCTGCGAAGAGGACTTGAATGCGGGGCAGAATTGCTGGAAACTGATTTCAGAACGTACACGGGAGTAGCTCTTAAAGCATAGGAAAAGAGACAGAACTTGGAAAATAATGCACTTGGCAAAAAAGGGCATATGTGTTTTATACAGAGCTCTCATACCTGAGGGGAGGAGATTCCCAGCAGGCTCCAACTGCCACCTGAGGGCTCACATTGCCAAGGCAACGTGAGCATGCCAGGCAGGAGTTACCTCACAGCAGAGGTCCCACCTCACAGAAGGGTGAGAAACCCAGCCAACATCAGACTCTCACCAGAGGGCCCACATCACCAAGGGGATGGGAACCAGGCAGGAGTGTCTTCACATCAGTGGGGTCACATCATCAAAAGCTGAGGTACTCAGCACATGTGTCCTCAAACCAGAGGACCCACATCACCAAGGACCTCGGAGTGAGGCAGGCAGGAGTAGCCTCACAACACTGGGCACATAGAATAAAAAAGTGAGGAATCCAGCAGTTGGAACCTCCCAGCAGGCGGCCCAGAGCACCGAGGCCATGAGATCCAGGCCACAGTGAACTCACAGAAGAGGGCCCATGTCATGAAACTGAGCAACCCAGCCATTGGAACCTCAGAGCAGGAGGCCCACATCCCCATGGGGATGGAATTCTGGTAGGAGTGTCCTCGCACCACTGAGAACGTATCAGAAAATTTTGGGCGACCAGCAGTTAGGGCCTGACGCCAGAGGACCCTCATCACCAAGGGAAGGAGGCTCCCAGCAGGCTCCAACTGCCACCAGAGGGCTGACGTCGCCAAGGCGATGTGTGCCAACCAGGCACGAATGACCTCACAGCAGAGGGCCCACCTCAGAGAAGTGTGACGAACCCAGTCAGGATCAGACTCGCACCAGAGGGCCCACATCACCAAATGGATTGGAACCAGGCAGGAGTGTCCTCACATGAGTAGGGCCACATCATCTAAAGGTGAGGAACCCAGAACATGTGGCTTCAAACCATAGGACACCCATCACCAAGGGGCTGGGAGTGAGGCAGGCAGGAGGAGCCTCATAACAGAGGGCCCAAAAATAAGAAAGGTGAGGAATCCAGCAGTTGGAACCTCCCAGCAGGCGGCCCAGAGCACAGAGGCTAGAGGAACCAGGCCAGAGTGAACTAACACCAGACAGCCCACATCATGAAACTGTGAGCAACCCAGACATTGGGACCTCAGAGCAGAAGGCCCACATCCCCATGGTGATGGGAACATGACAGGAGTGTCCTGGCATCACTGGGCTCACATCAGAAAACGTGGGGTGCTCAGAAGTTAGGGCCTGACGCTAGAGGGCACTCATCACCGAGAGGAGGAGGCTCCCAGCAGGCTCCAGCTGCCACCAGAGGGCCAACGTCGCCAAGGTGATGTGTGCCAGCCTGGCAGGAGTGACCTCACAGCAGAGGGCCCACCTCACAGAAGGGTGAGGAACACAGCCAGGATCAGACTCTCACCAGAGGGCCCACATCACCAAGGGGATGGGAACCAGGCAGGAGTGTCCCCACACCAGTGGGACAACATCATCGAAAGGTGAGGATCCCAGCACATGTGTCCTCAAACCAGAGGAACCACATCACCAAGGGGTTCGGAATGAGGCTGGCAGGACTGGCCTCACAACACAGGGTCCATAGAATATAAAAGTTGAGGAATCCAGCAGTTGGAACCTCCCAGCAAGTGGCCCAGAGCACCGAGGCTATGGGATCCAGGCCGCAGTGAACTCACAGCAGAGGGCCCACATCATGAACCTGTGAGCAGCCCAGCTGTTGGGACCTCAGAACAGAAGGCCCACATCCCCATTGGGATGGGAACCTGGCAGGAGTGGCTTTGCACCACTTAGCACATATCAGAAAATGTTAGGAGCCCAGCAGTTAGGGCCTGATGCCAGGGGGCCCTCATAACTGAGGGGAGGAGACTCCCAGCAGGTTCCAACTGCCAACAGAGGGCCCACGTCTACAAGGTGGCATGCGCCAGCCAGGCAGTAGTGACCTCACAGCAGAGGGCCTATCTCACAGAAGGGTGAGGAACCGAGGCAGGATGAGACTCTCACCAGAGGGCCCACAACACCAAGGGGATGGGAACCAGTCAGGACTGTCCTCCCACCAGTGGGGCCACATCATCGAAAGGTGAGGAACCCAGCACATGTGGCCTCATATCAGAGGACATACATCACAAAGGGGATGGGAGTGAGGCAGGTAGGAGTAGCCTAAAAACAGAGGGCTCAAAGAATAAAAAAAGTGAGGAATCCAGCATTTGGAACCTCCCAGCAGGCGGCCGAGAGCACAGAAGCTATGGGATGCAGGCAGGAGTTAACTAACACCAGAGAGCCCACATCATGAAACTGTGAGCAACCCAGGCATTGGGACCTCAGAGCAGAAAGCCCACATCCCCATGGGGATGGGAACCTGACAGGAGTGTCCTGGCATCACTGGGCTCACATCAGAAAACGTGGGGAGCCCAGCAGTTAGAGCCTGATGCTAGAGGGCCGTCATCACCGAGGGCAGGAGGCTCCCAGCAGCTTCCATGTGCCAACAGAGGGCCCACGTCGCCAAGGTGATGTGTGCAAGTCAGGCAGGATTGACCTCACAGCAGAGGGCCTACCTCACAGAAGAGTGAGGAACCCAGCCAGGATAAGACTGTCACCAGAAGGCCCACATCACCAAGGGGATGGGAACCAGGCAGGAGTGTCCTCACACCAGTGGGGCCACATCATTGAAAGTTGCCTAACCCAGCACATGTGGCCTCAAACCAGAAGACCCACATCACGAAGGGGTTGCGAGTGAGGCAGGCAGGAGGAGCATCACAACACAGGACCCATAGAATACAAAAGTTGAGGAATCGAGCAGTTGGAACCTCCCAGCAGGCAGCCAAGACCACAGAGGCTATGGGATCCAGGCCACAGTGAACTAACACCAGAGAGCCCACATCATGAAATTGTGATCAACCCAGCCGTTGGAACCTCAGAGCAGAAGGCCCACATCCCCATGGGGATGGGAACCTAAGAGGAGTGCTTGAGCAACACTGGGCTCACTAAGAAAAGTTGGGGAGCCCAGCAGTTAGGGCCTGACGTCAGAGGGCCCTCATCACAGAGCTGAGGAGGCTCCCAGCAGGGTCCAATTGCCACCAGAGGGCTCATGTCAACAAGGCGAGGTGAGCAACCCAGGCAAGAGTTACCTGATAGTAGAGGGCCCACCTCACAGATGGGTGAGGAACCCAGCCAGGATCAGACTCTCACCAGAGGGCCCACATCACAAAGGGGATGGGACCCAGTCAGGATTATCCTCACACCAGTGGGGCCTCATCATCTTAAGGTGAGGAACCCAGCACATGTGTCCTCAAACCAGAGGACCCACATCACCAAGGGCCTTGGAGTGAGGCAGGCAGGAGTAGCCTCACAACACAGGGCACATAATATAAAAAACGTGAGGATTCCAGCATTTAGACCTTCCAGCAGGCAGCCCAGAACACCGAGGATATGGGATCCAGGCCACAGTGAACTCACAGCAGAGGGCCCACATCACAAAACTGTGAGCAACCCAGGAGTTGAGACCTCAGCGCAGAAGGACCACATCCCCATGGGAATGGGAACCTGGCTGGAGTGTCCTCGCACCACTGGGCGCACATCAGAAAATGTGGGGAGCCCACCATTTAGGGCCTGACGCCAGAGGGCCGTCATCACCGAGAGGAGGAGGCGCCCTGCACGCTCCAACTGCCACCAGAGGGCTCACGTCTCCAAGGTGACGTGTGCCAGCCAGGCAGGAGTGACCTCACAGCAGAGGGCCTACCTCACAGAACGTTGAGGAACCCAGCCAGGATTAGACTCTCGCCAGAGGGCCCACCTCACCAAGGGGATGGGAACCAGGCAGGAGTGTCCTCACACGAGTGGGGTCACATCATCGAAAGGTGAGGAACGCAGCACATGTGGCCTCAAGCCATAGGACAGTCATCACCAAGGGGCTGGCAGTGAGGCAGGCAGGAGGAGCCTCACAACAGAGGGCACATAGAATAAAAAAGTTGAGGAATCCAGCAGTTGGAACCTCCCAGCAGGCGGCTCAGAGCACCGATGATAAGGGATCCTTGCCGGAGTGAACTCACAGCAGAGGGCCCACATCATGGTACTGTGAGCAAGCCAGCCGTTTTGACCTCAGAGCAGAAGGCCCATATCGCCATGGGGATGGGAACCTGGCAAGAGTCTCCTCACTCACTTGGCGCACATCAGAAAATGTGGGGAGCCCAGCAGTTATGGCCTAAGGCAAGAGGGCCCTCATCACCGAGGGGATGTGAACCAGGCAGGAGTCTCCTAAGACCATTGGTCCCACATCATCGAAAGGTGAGGAACCCAGCACATGTGGCCTCAAACCAGACGACACACATCACGAAGGGGCTGGGAGTGAGGCAGGCAGGAGGATCCTCACAACAGAGGGCCCAAAAATTTAAAAAAGTGAGGAATCCAGCAGTTGGAACCTCCCAGCAGGCGGCCAAGAGCACAGAGGCTATGGGATCCAGGCTTCTGTGAACTAACACCAGAGAGCCCACATCATGAAAATGTGAACAACCCAGCCGTTGGGACCTCAGAGCAGAAGGCCCACATCCCCATGGAGATGGGATCCTAAGAGGAGTGCCAAAGCATCACTGGGCTCACTAAGAAAAGTTGGTGAGCCCAGCAGTCAGGGCCTGATGCAAGAGGGCCCTCATCACCGGGGGGAAGAGATTCCCAGCACGCTCCAACTGCCACCACACGGCTGACTTCACCAAGGCAATGTGTGCCAGCCATGCAGGAGTGACCTATCAGCAGAGGGTCTCCCTCACAGGTGGGTGAGGAACAAAGCCAGGAACAGACTCTCACCAGGGGGTCCACATAACCACGTGGATGAGAACCAAGCAGGAGTGTCCTCACACTAGTGGGGCCACATCATCGAAAGGTGAGGAACCCAGCAAAAGTGGCCACAAACCAGAGGACCCACATCACCAAGGGGTTGAGAGTGAGGTAGGTGTCTGGACGGGCATATTTAACACTCATTTCCCACCAGGAAGAGGAATTAACCAAAGGCTCAGCGTGCCCTGCCAGAAGCAGATTAGGGCCTGAAGCAGTCTTGCGGGTTTGCGGCCAGCTCACAAGAAAGCGAGTTGAAGAAAGGAGCTCAGGGGCCCTGTAATTCACAAACCTGCAGAGTTATAAATGACAGATAACGTCCAAAAATATATTGAAGTAAGGCTGCGAAGAGGACTTGAAAGCGGGGCAGAATTGCAGGAAACCGATTTCAGGAGGTAGACTGGATTTGCATTTAAAGCATAGGAAAAGAGGCAGAACATCGACAATGATGCACTTGGCAACAAAGGGCGTATGAGTTTGTTCCTGAATATATTCAGGAAAAAACACATACGCCCTTTTTGGCAAACCAAGCAAGCTTGCAATGGAAATCCGAACTACTATGAAGTGTCACTTCCCCCCGGTCTAAAGGGCCATCTGAGAAAAGTGTAAAATCCAGAAAGGCAAGACAGGCCATGGGGAAAAAGGAGCCTTGTTATGCTGATGGGCGGGATGTACATTGCCAACAGCCACTCTGGAGAAGTGTATGGTGTTTCCTGATACATCTGAAAAACAAAGCAACAGAGTCTAGGGCATTTCCACTTATGGTCCTATAGCTTAGGGAAATTAAAATCAAAAAGACACAGCCACCCCAAAATTTACAACGGCTCTGTTTACAGGAGCCTCTTCTACAGTACAAGTTAAATATCCCAGAGAACAAATAATTGATAAAGAAGTTGCGGGACTTATGTACAACAGAATACCACTCAGCAATGAAATCTGTGTCACCAGGCCTGTACCAGCATAATGAGTGGATTGAGGCACGATGATTCTAAGTGAAATAAGTCACACAGAAAAAGAAACATCATAAGGTATCACTAATGCACGGAATGTAAACTTGGCTACACATGAACTGAATTACAAAACAGAACAGGGTCTCAAGTTTAGAAAACCAACTTATGCTTGCTTAAGGGGAAAGGTGAGTTGGGGTGCTGCATAAAACCAGAGTTTGAAATTAGCACAGATACCGTTCCATAAGCCAAATATGTAATAGACAAGACCTACCCCTTGCTCAACGAAATGGACTCAACAATGAGGTATCACCTCACACCTGTTAGAATGGGCATCATCTGAAAATCTACAAACAACAAATGCTGGAAAGGGTGTGGAGAAAAGGAAGCCTCTTCCACTATTGTTGGGAATATAAATTGATACAGTCACTATGGAGAACAATATGGAGTTTCTTAAGAAACTAATAATAGAATTACCATATGATACAGCGATCCCAGGACTGGACATATACCCAGACAAAACCATAAATCAAAAAGAGACATTCACCGCAATGTTCATTGCATCACTATTTACAATATCGAGGTAATGGAAGCAACCTAAATGCCCACAGACAGACGAATGCATAAAGATGTGGTACATATATAAAATGGAATATTACTAAGCCATGAAAGGAATGAAATTGGGTCATTTGTAGAGACGTCGATGGATCTAGAGACTGTCATACAGAGTGAAGTAAGTCAGAAAGAGAAAAACAAATCTTGTATATTCATGCATATATGTGGAACCTAGAAAAACTGTACAGATTAACCGTTTTGCAAGGCATAAATAGAGCAACAGATGTAGACAACAATCGTATGGACAACAAGGGGGGAAAGCTCTTGGAGGGGTGGTGGTGGGAGGAGTTGAGAGATTGGGATTGGCATGTAAACATTTATATGTATAAAATAGATAACCAATGAGAACCTGCTGTATAAAAATATAAAATAAAATTCAAAATTAAAAAGAAATAAAATTTAAAAAATAAAACAGAAAAAACAATTATTCCCTTCACATACATGTATTTATATGAATAAATTATTTCCATGCTTATATCTGTAAATACAAAAAAGAGGAATAAAATCTACCTTGAACCAAAAACGAAAAAGAGAAAAAAAAAACAGAACCCACCAGTTACTCAGAGGAAAACCGTATCAGGGCACTTGCTCCAGTTGTAAACAATTCTGAAGTTGGTCAGTGGTGGGGAATCGTCTCCCATTCAGCCAGCAGCCCCCACACAACAAGCGTCCTCATTGCAAAGCTGGGGCACCGTGCCGAGGCATCTGTGAGTAAACGTGAGCTGAACCCCAGGCCAGTTGCTGCTGAACTGTTCCCGCCCTTCCCAGGTAAAACACCTGAATATATACAAGGACTTGAAAGCCTAGAGGAAGGGCCATGGAGCCACACGAGTGACAGCATGCCAGCTGACTTGGTGCCTGCAGGCCAGCCAGGATGGTCCTGGCCCTGGGTGCTCTTCTGGAAGATTTCCATTTCCCTGCCTGAGATACCCGTCCTGTCCCTGCCCCCACTGCTTTTTTCCTTCCTCACCTCTGCCCAGGGAGAAATTCCAGCAGCAGGTATGGGTGACACATCCTCTTCTTTAGCAGGTGGCAGCCTGGCAACTGCTGCAGAAAGTCCAGCAGAGCCCCACTCACACTGGGCCACCCACAAAGCCGTGGCCTCTCACTCCCTCCCACCAGCCCAGCCCCGAGACTGCTGACAGGGCAGAGAAAATGGCGTCAGGCACAGCTGCAGGGGCTTTTGCTGCCTGGAGTGGTATTTATATTGATCTCAACCCAGGCACACCTGGGGAGGGCTGGCCGGCATGGTAAGGCTGCCCAGGTCAGCCAATCATCACCCCTCAGGGGCTCACAGTTGCAGACAATGGAACTTGCTGAACCGGCCAGGTCCAAGGAACAGGTGTGGGCTCCTGAGAGTCAGGATAGACAAGGGGCTGCAGCTTTGGCTTGTTTTCTAATCATTTTATCTGGCCCATGAGTGGGAGACAACTTCAAGAAAACCCTCTCCTAATGAGAGGAACCCAGGAGTCAGGGAGAGGAGGGGTGGGTGGTGGTTGGAGACAGAGGCCTGGTGCCCTGGGTGCAGTGGAAGTCTCTGGAAGACCAGGTGGAGGGAGGCCACACAGAGTGATGCCCAGGGTCACAGACCTGTCGGAGCTGCTGTTTGTTAGTTCAAGTCCTGCTCTGAGGTGCTCTGTGTCAGCTCTGAGCGACAGGTGAGCTGGGGGTGCTCTTCAATGAGGGCTATGTGCACGGTTCCTGTGTGCCCAGCCCTGCCACGGTACCTGCAAGGGTAGCTCTGTATCCTGGGAGGGGCCTGACCATGAGAGCCCCGTGGGCTGGGTTGGGGGTGGGGTACCTGCCCAGGAGAGCTCCATATCCTGGGATTGGCCTGACCACGAGAGCCCCATGGGCTGCTGGGGACCTGGTAAAGGATGTCAGGACAGTCAGTGAAGCCACCGAGGATATACCTCCAGTTGCTCCTGATCCCTACACCCTGCTGGTCATTCTACCAACCACCAGGACATGGTATTCTGTATTAGTCTTCAATGATGCCTTCTTTTGTATTCCATTAGTCCCAGAGTCACAAGAAATTTTGGCTTGTGAGTGGCAGGACTCAACATACAACTAAAACAATACTTCCGGGCCGTCTTGCCCCAAGGGTTCAAAAATTCCCACACCATCTTTGGGGAAAGCTTAGCTAACGACCGAAAAGTTCTACCTCTGGAAAAGGAAACCCTCCTTCAATATGCAGACGACATTCTGATCGCCAGCCCTACTAAGGAGGCCTCTGAACTACCAAGCCAATAAAGGATAGAAGTTGTCCAAGAAAAAGCTCAAATATCACAGACTGCAGTGACCTGCCTGGGCTTCATTCTCACACAAGGTCAGAGAAGCCCATCCCAGGAAAGGGAAGAAACCATTTGCAGCCTTACCCCTTTCTAAAACTAGAAGACAGCTTAGGGGTTCCTGGGGAGGCCAGGGTTTGCTGCTTCTGGATCCCTAACTACAGTCTACTAGCTGGGCCTCTATATGAAACACTGAAAGGAAAAGATGATGATCCTTTTGAACAGAATCCAGAAGTGGCCTTTCAAGAATGGAAAGAGCAGTCAATTCAGACCCTTGCCCTGGAACTCCCTAATTGAGCTAAACCCTTTGACCTTTCCATTCCCGGTGAAAGGTGAATCGCCATTGGAGAATTAGTGCAAAAACTGGGACCACTTGAAATGGAACAACGCAAGAATGCCATCCAGGTAGGATAAACTACAGTCACCAAGGGGCTTGGCCCACTGCCACATCTGGCCAAGATACTGGCGGTATCTAAAAACCTGGAAATCAGCAGCCCAAAAGGCCACCTCCCTCCTAAGGGAAAAGGACCCCACGTGGTGATCCTAATCACCAACCATGCCCTGAAGTTGCAGGGTTCGCTCCGTGGGCACACCGACCTCGAGTGAGGAGGCCCTCCAACTCCAACATCCAGAGAGATAACCGGGGGCAACAGGGCACCATGACGACTCGTGTGAACATCACTTGACCTGGAGTTTCTCTCATAAAACAACAATAGTGTGTCCCGAAGGAGTAGACTACTGCTTGCAGGACTTCCTGCACCCGGAGGGGAGCTAATAATCTTGGCGGGGGAACCGTATATCACACCGTCACCATAGAAAAGCCTACAGACACCGTGATGATGGTGGCCAATAAGACCGGCTGGACTCCTGTTTACTTCAAAAGGCTGTTGACTCAGTGGCCATCATGGTCCTTGATCACCACTGACCCTGGACTGTCTGGGAGTTGAGCGGGCAGGGCTCTGACACCTGGTGCTGTTTTTACGTTAATTCAGGGGCCTAATTGAAGAAAGAGCAGACTACTGGTCAGAACATCTAGGCTGGCAGAAACGGTCAGCCTAAGGTGGCCGAACAAATGTGGGGCGGGGTGAAACCGGCCCCCACAGCGTCTCTGCACATCTCTTTCCTGGACCCTTAAAGGTCATTAGAATCTATAACACTTCCAATGCTGGTGCTCAGGCGGACGAGCAGGGAGGCAGGGGTCCTGGGGCCAATCAACGTCACCTGGAGGCTGCTGGGGAGAAGTTCTGACCCTCGTCCCCTGGTATGAGGGCTCCCAACTCAGCACTCAGCAGTTACAGAAGAAGGGTCTGCACCCTCAGCACTCCAAGAATGAGGAACGGGACAAAAGGCAGAGGAGGGGTTTGTCCCCAGCAAAGCCCATTAAAAATCCCTGGGAGATAAAAATAGAATGTGAGCAATAAAGTCAAGTCTGACCTTTTTTATCCTTTGTGCTTTGTCTAATTTCACGTGCTCCTAGGGTCCCGCATGCAGAGGTTCCACACCCGGCACTTCAGACCAGATTTCCTGGTGCAGAATGGCTGGGTCGACACCTCAGCTCCTGGGGCCCAGTGCAGACTCCGCGATATAGAGCCTGAGCTGCAGCCAACCTGGCCCTTGAGAGCTCCGCCCCCTCCCTCTCACTGACTCTGACAGGATCTCTACACAGCAGCCCAGCCCACAGCCCACGGGGTAGTGCATGCTCTCACCTCTCCATTCTCTGATGAAAATATAAAGTTTCCTTTGCTTGGGAACCAAACTCAGTCTCGATCTGTTGGCCCCAATGACACTGGGCAGGGGGACCCTTGTTGGGGTCCACTCTGGAGGATCAGTAACAGAAATTGAGACTATTGTAACTTCAATGAACAGATGTGTGAGCCAAACTGTAGTTAACATAGAACAGTTTATAAGGCTCGGGTAAAATAAGATGTTTCTAACACTTCCATTTGATATTTCCATCACTTTATTATAAGCAAGTTCAGTGAAAAGGTTTGTCTTATTTGTCAGGTCAATATTAGAGAAATGAAGTGATTTCTTTCCAAGGATGTACATCTAATAATCTTGGTTAAAGCTTCAATCTTGTTTTAAATGCTTTTCCATTGAAAATGATACCTCTCTTTCAGCTCCCCCATTTCTGAGAAGTATAAAATCTTATAATTTATTATTACCAAAGGGGAAAGGTGGGAGGAGGGATAAATTAACAGTTTGGAATTAACACATACACACTGCTATGTATAAAATAGATCATCAACAAGGAACTACTGTATAGCACAGGGAACTACACTCAATATTGTGCAATAACCTATAAGGGGAAATAATCGGAAAAAGAATAGATATTTTTATTGACATCATCTATCAATGACAGTTAAAGTGTAACCTAAGGGAAGCCGGTGGTGAGTGCTTCTGACCCTGAAGACTTCAGTCATCTAAAGTTTGGACTCTGCCTACTTCCCAAGGCCCTTAATGAACATATGTGTAGCCGTAGCTTAAAAAACTCCCCAGTTTGGGTTTCGGGGAGACACTGATTTTGAAAAAGCCCTGGTGTTCTCCTTACATGAATGGGACTCTTCCTACTGCTAAAACATGTCTGTCACACCCAGAGGATGGTATACCGTCTGATCGGGAAGAGTTTGGAAAAGGCATCTCATCTCCTCATCTCCTGGTGCTCGGGTTCACCCCTCCAGCGTCTTTACTAACAGTCTCCCCACTTGGAGATGTCAACACTGTCAACATCCTGTTGCGTACAGTTTGGAATTTGTCCAGAGGATGAAGCGGAAGGATGAGGAACAATGAGAGACAAGTCCTAGGTGTTCAGACAGGCACATGTCACTCTAATTTCCAATCAGGAAGATGAATTGACCAAAGGCTAGGGTTGCCCATGGAAACAGTATAGGGCTTGAGGAAATCCCACTGCTTTGTGGCCAGTTCCCATAAACACAAGTTGAACAATGGAACTCAGGGGCAGTAAAATTCACGAAACTGCAGAGTTGAAAATATCTATCACTGAAAAATGTCTTGAGGAAAGTCAGAGAAAAGGATTGGCAAGCAAGGGAGAATGGCAGGAAAGGGATTTGAGGAGGTAGAAAGGATTCGCCATTAAGCACAAGAAAAGGGGCTGAACATTTCCGACATTGCAGTTGGCCAAAAAGGCTGTATGCGTTTTTTTCTGTATATATTCAAGAAAAGGGCATACACTTTTTTAGCCAACCAAACAGGTGGGCACTGGAAATCAATACTACAAAAGATATCACTTCGCATCAGTCAGAAGAGCCATCCTCATAAAGTGTAAACGCCAGAAATGCAGGACAGGGCAAGGAGAAGAGGGAGCCCTGTGAGGCTTATAGTGGAAATGTATATTGCCAACGGCCATTCTGGAGAAGTGTATTGTGTTTACTAAAGCATCTAAAAAATGAGCTACAGAGCATAGGGCACTTGCACTCATGGGCGTATATCTTGGGAAAAACAAAAATCGAGAGGACACAGGCACCCCAATGTTTACTGCCTCTCTGTTTAAAAGATCCTCGACTAGGATATAACTTAAATGTCTCTGGAGGGAAAAAATGGATAGAGATGTGGTACTTATGTAGAGTGGAATATTACTCAGCCTGGAAATCAATGAAATATGGCCAGTTGTAACAACTCCGGAGGAGTTACGTATGATCATTCTAAGTGACATAATTCAAAAAGAAAAAGACACATATCATAAGATATCACTTAAAGGTGGAATCCAAAATGGCTACACATGAAATAAATTACAAAACAAAAACATAGTCAAATATGTAGAAAACACGCGTAAGGCTGCTAAACGGGAAAGGTGGGGAGGGGTGAGGCATCATCCAGGAGGTTGAAATTAGCAAAGATACCATTCCAAATACCAAACTGATAATCAACAAGGCCTACACGGTAGCTAAAAGAACTGCACTCAGCACACTCAAGTCACCGGAAAAGAATATCTATGACTGGTAAGAATCTGAAAAAGAATTTATTGATGTCTCTCTGTACGTGAATCAAGTGGATGTAAAGCAGCAAGAAACAGAGCTTTGAAAATCAGCTGTAACCAATATAGTAATAAATTGAAAAAAATAAACGACAGAGAGACAGAGAAAACCTCTTACAACTTTTCCTCAGGGACGGTGATGCAACATGGATTGAACACATCTAGACCCACAGCAGGATGAGACATAAGGCTGGAAACTGTTCGCGCTAAGAGAAATGTGAGGTTGGGTGAGGAAATGCACACCCTTTAAAGTAATACTACCTGGTACCCATTCAATGGGTCCCAAATCTGCAGGTTCAAGGAATCTTCCTACAGCTAAAACATGCATGGAAAACCCAGAGGACTGTACACCATGTGATCGGGAGATGTGTCTAAAATGCACCTCATTTATCCTCTCCTGGTGCTCCTGTTCATCATTCCAGCCACGTTACTTAGAATCTCCCCACTTAGAGAATCAGCACATTTAAACTTCTGTTTCACACATTTTGCAAATTGTGAGGAGGATGAACGGGAAGAGGGGGAAACAATGAGAGAATAGTTGTAGGGGTTTGGACGGGCACATGTCACTCTAATTTCCCATTAAGAATAAGAATTAAAAAAAGGCTCAGCCCGCCTCGCCGGAGCCAAAATAGGGCCTGAAGCAATCCTGCGGTTTTGAGGCCAGCTCACAAAAGAGCAACTTAAAAAATGGAGCTCAGGGTCACTGCAATTCACAAACCTGCAGAGTTATAAATGAAAACTAACGTCCAAAAATATGTTGAGGTAAGGCAAAGAAGAGGATCTGAATGCAAGACAGAATTGCAAGAAACAGATTTCAAGAGATAGATTGGACTCGCCTTTAAAGCACATGAAAAGCGGCAGAATTTCGACAATGATGCAGTTGGCCCAAAAGGGAGTATGCGTTATTTCCTGAATATATCCAGGAAAAAACGCATACGCACTTTATGGGCAACCAAGCAAGCAAGCAATGCAAATGTGCACAACAAAGAAGTCTCATTTCCCACCGGTCAAAAGGGCCATCCGAAAAAATTGTAAACACCAGAAATGCAGGACAGGCCATGGAGAACAGGGAGCCTTTATACGCTGATGGACAGTGTGTGAACTGCCGAGAGCCACTCTGGAGAAGTGTATGGTGGTTCCTAAATCATCTAAAAAAGAGAGCTACAATTTCTATGGAAGATGAAAAGGAATAGGGAGAACCAATGAGAGACTAGCTGGAGGTGTCTGGACGGGCAAATTTAACTCTCACTTCCCACGAGGAAGAGGAATTAAGCAAAGGCTCAGCGTGCCATGCCGTAACCAGAAGAGGTCCTGAAGCAATCATGCAGTGTTGCGGCCAGCTCACAAGAAAGCGAGTTAAAGAAAGGAGCTCAGGGGCACTGTAATTCACAAACCTGCAGAGTTATAAATGACAGCTATCGTCCAAAAATATATTGAAGTGAGGCTGCCAAGAGGACTTGAAAGTGGGGCAGAATTGCAAAAAACGGATTTCAGGAGGTAGACTGGAATTGCATTTAAAGCATAAGAAAAGAGGCAGAACATCCACAATGATGCACTTGGCCAAAAAGGCCCTATACCTTTTTTCCTGAATATATTCAGGAAAAAACGCATATGCCCGTTTTCGCCAGCAAAGCAAGCTTGCAAAGGACATCTGCACTAAAATGAAGTCTCACTTCCCCCCGGTCAAAAGGGCCATCTAAAAAAAAGTGTAAAATCCAGAAAGGCATGACAGGCCATGGAGAACTGGGAGACTTGTTATTCTGATGGGCGGAATGTAAATTGCCAACAGCCACTCTGGAGAAGTATATGGTATTTCCTGAAACATCTAAAAAACAAAGCAACAGAGCCTAGGGCACTTCCACTTATGGTCCTATAGCTTAGGGAAATTATAATCAAAAAGACACAGCCACCCCAAACTTTGGGACGGCTCTTTTTACAAGAACCTCGTTTACGGTACAAGTTCAATATCACAGAAAGCGAAAAATGGATAAAGAAGTTGTGGTACTTACGTACAGTGCAATATCACTCAGCAATGAAATCTATGTCATCAGGCCCGTAGCAGCATAATGAGTGGATGCACGTACGATGATTCTAAGTGAAATAAGTCACACAGAAAAAGAAACATCATAAGATATCACTACTACACGGAATGTAAACTTGGCTACACAGGAACTGAATTACAAAAAAGAACAGGGTCTCAAATGTAGAAAACCAACTTATGCTTGCTTAAGGGGAAAGGTGAGTTGGGGTGCTGCATGAAACCAGAGATTGAAATTAGCACAGATACCGTTCCATAAGCCAAATATGTGATAGACAAGAGCTACTCCTTGCTCAACGAAGTGGACTCAACACCCCATATTAAACGCCTAAGAATATACCTGACTAGAAATAATCTAAAAACCTACCAATTTATATGTCTCCGAAAGAGAATCAAGCGTGTGTACAGTGATATAAACGCAGCAGTGATAGGATTGGTGAGGTTCGGTGAGCAAATGCAGAACCTATGAAGTCATATTGCATGGTACCCATTCCATGGGTCTCAACTCTCCAGGTTTAAGGGATTCTTCCTTCAGCTAAAACATGCATGTGGAACCCAGAGTATGATCCACCGTGTGATCGGGAAACGTGTTCAAATGTGTCTAGTTTTCGTCCCCTGGTACTCGGGTGCAACATTCCAGATGCTTTACTAACACTCTCCCCACTTGGAGAGTCAGTGCCTTTAACGTCCTGTTTGGCCCAGTTTGCAATTTCTGTGGAAAATGAACAGGAATAGGGAGAACGAAAGAGAGACTAGCTGGAGGTGTCTGGACGGGCAAATTTAACTCTCATTTCCCACCAGGAAGAGGAATTAACCAAAGGCTCAGCGTGCCGTGCCGGAACCACACTAGGGCCTGAAGCAATCCTGCGGTGTTGCGGCCAGCTCACAAAAAAGTGAGTTGAAGAAAGGAGCTCAGGGGCACTGTAATTCACAAACCTGCAGAGTTATAAATGACAGCTATCGTCCAAAAATATATTGAAGTAAGGCTGCCAAGAGGACTTGAAAGTGGGGCAGAATTGCAGGAAACCGATTTCAGGAGGTAGACGGGAATTGCATGTAAAGCATAAGAAAAGAGGCAGAACGTCCACAATGATGCACTTGGCCAAAAAGGGTGTATGCGTATTTTCCTGAATATATTCAGGAAAAAACGCATACGCCCTTTTTGGCCAACCAAGCAAGCTTGCAAACGAAATCTGCACTACAATGAAGTCTCACTGCCCCTCCGGTCAAAAGGGCCATCTTAAAAAAGTGTAAAATCCAGAAAGGCAGGACAGGCCATGGAGAACTGGGAGCCTTGTTATGCTGATGGGCGGGATGTAAATTGCCAACAGCCACTCTGGAGAAGTGTATGGTGTTTCCTGAAACATCTAAAAAACTAAGCAACAGAGCCTAGGGCACTTCCACTTATGGTCCTATAGCTTAGGGAAATTAAAATCAAAAAGACACAGCCACCGCAAAGTTTGGGCCGGCTCTGTTTACAAGAACCTCGTTTACGGTACAAGTTCAATATCACAGAAAGTGAAAAATGGATAAAGAAGTTGTGGTACTTACGTACAATGCAATATCATTCAGCAATGAAATCTATGTCATCAGGCCCGTAGCAGCATAATGAGTGGATGCAGGTATGATGAGTCTAAGTGAAATAAGTCACACAGAAAAAGAAACATCATAAAATATCACTACTACACGGAATGTAAACTTGGCTACACAGGAACTGAATTACAAAACAGAACAGGGTCTCAAATGTAGAAAACCAACTTATGCTTGCTTAAGGGGAAAGGTGAGTTGGGGTGCTGCATAAAACCAGAGATTGAAATTAGCACAGATACCGTTCCATAGGCCAAATATGTAATAGACAAGAGCTACTCCTTGCTCAACGAAGTGGACTCAACACCCCATATTAAACGCTTAAGAATACACCTGACTAGAAATAATCTTAAAAAGTACGAATTTATATGTCTCCGAAAGAGAATCAAGCGTGTGTACAACGGCATAAACGCAGCAGTGATAGGATTGGTGAGGTTCGGTGAGCAAATGCAGACCCTTTGAAGTCATATTGCATGGTACCCATTCCATGGGTCTCAACTCTCCAGGTTTAAGGGATTCTTCCTTCAGCTAAAACATGCATGTGGAACCCAGAGTAGGATCCACCGTGTGATCGGGAAACGTGTTCAAATGTGTCTCAGTTTTCCTCCCCTGGTACTCAGGTGCAACACTCCAGACGCTTTACTAACACCCTCCCCACTTGGAGAGTCAGTGCCTTTAACCTCCTGTATGGCCCAGTTTGCAATTTCTGCGGAGAATGTACAGGAATAGGGAGAACCAATGATAAACTAGCTGGAGGTGTCTGGACGGGCAAATTTAACTCTCATTTCCCACCAGGAAGAGGAATTAACCAAAGGCTCAGCGTGCCGTGCCGGAACCACACTAGGGCCTGAAGCAATCCTGCGGTGTTGCGGCCAGCTCACAAGAAAGCGAGTTGAAGAAAGAAGCTCAGGGGCACTGTAATTCACAAACCTGCAGAGTTATAAATGACAGCTATCGTCCAAAAATATATTGAAGTAAGGCTGCCAAGAGGACTTGAAAGCGGGGCAGAATTGCAGGAAACCGATTTCAGGAGGTAGACGGGAATTGCATGTAAAGCATAGGAAAAGAGGCAGAACGTCCACAATGATGCACTTGGCCAAAAAGGGCGTATGCGTTTTTTCCTGAATATATTCAGGAAAAAACGCATACGCCCTTTTTGGCCAACCAAGCAAGCTTGCAAAGGAAATCTGCACTACAATGAAGTCTCGCTGCCCCCCGGTCAAAAGGGCCATATGAAAAAAGTGTAAAATCCAGAAAGGCAGGACAGGCCATGAAGAACTGGGAGCCTTGTTATGCTGATGGGCGGGATGTAAATTGCCAACAGCCACTCTGGAGAAGTGTATGGTGTTTCCTGTAACATCTAAAAAACTAAGCAACAGAGCCTAGGGCACTTCCACTTATGGTCCTATAGCTTAGGGCAATTAAAATCAAAGAGACACAGCCACCCCAAAGTTTGGGACGGCTCTGTTTACAAGAATCTTGTTTACGGTACAAGTTCAATATCACAAAAGCGAAAAATGGATAAAGAAGTTGTGGTACTTACGTACAATGCAATATCACTCAGCAATGAAATCTATGTCATCAGGCCCGTAGCAGCATAATGAGTGGATGCAGGTATGATGAGTCTAAGTGAAATAAGTCACACAGAAAAAGAAACATCATAAGATATCACTACTACACGGAATGTAAACTTGGTTACACAGGAACTGAATTACAAAACAGAACAGGGTCCCAAATGTAGAAAACCATCTTATGCTTGCTTAAGGGGAAAGGTGAGTTGGGGTGCTGCATGAAACCAGAGATTGAAATTAGCACAGATACCGTTCCATAAGCCAAATATGTAATAGACAAGAGCTACTCCTTGCTCAACGAAGTGGACTCAACACCCCATATTAAACGCTTAAGAATATACCTGACTAGAAATAATCTTAAAAACTACGGATTTATATGTCTCCGAAAGAGAATCAAGCGTGTGTACAGCGGCATAAACGCAGCAGTGATAGGATTGGTGAGGTTCAGTGAGCAAATGCAGACCCTTTGAAGTCATATTGCATGGTACCCATTCCATGGGTCTCAACTCTCCAAGTTTAAGGGATTCTTCCTTCAGCTAAAACATGCATGTGGAACACAGAGTATGATCCACCGTGTGATCAGGAAACGTGTTCAAATGTGTCTCAGTTTTCGTCCCCTGGTACTCGGGTGCAACACTCCAGACGCTTTACTAACACTCTCCCCACTTGGAGAGTCAGTGCCTTTAACCTCCTGTATGGCCCAGTTTGCAATTTCTGCGGAAAATGTACAGGAATAGGGAGAACCAATGAGAAACTAGCTGGAGGTGTCTGGACGGGCAAATTTAACTCTCATTTCCGACCAGAAAGAGGAATTAACCAAAGGCTCAGCATGCCGTGCCGGAACCACACTAGGGCCTGAAGCAATCCTGCGGTGTTGCGGCCAGCTCACAAGAAAGCGAGTTGAAGAAAGGAGCTCAGGGGCCCTGTAATTCACAAACCTGCAGAGTTATAAATGACAGCTATCGTCCAAAAATATATTGAACTAAGGCTGCCAAGAGGACTTGAAAGCGGGGCAGAATTGCAGGAAACCGATTTCAGGAGGTAGACGGGAATTGCATGTAAAGCATAGGAAAAGAGGCAGAACGTCCACAATGATGCACTTGGCCAAAAAGGGCGTATGTGTTCTTTCCTGAATATATTCAGGAAAAAACGCATACGCCCTTTTTCGCCAACCAAGCAGGCTTGCAAAGGAAATCTGCACTACAATGAAGTCTCACTGCACCCCGGTCAAAAGGGCCATCTGAAGAAAGTGTAATATCCAGAAAGGCAGGACTTGGCATGGAGAATTGGGAGCCTTGTTATGCTGATGGGCGGGATGTAAATTGCCAACAGCCACTCTGGAGAAGTGTATGGTGTTTCCTGAAACATCTAAAAAACAAAGCAACAGAGCCTAGGGCACTTCCACTTATGGTCCTATAGCTTAGGGAAATTAAAATCAAAAAGACACAGCCTCCCCAAACTTTGGGACGGCTCTGTTTACAAGAACCTCGTTTACTGTACAAGTTCAATATCACAGAAAGCGAAAAATGGATACAGAAGTTGTGGTACTTACGTACAATGCAATATCACTCAGCAATGAAATCTATGTCATCAGGCCCGTAGCAGAATAATGAGTGGATTCAGGTATGATGATTCTAAGTGAAATAAGTCACACAGAAAAAGAAACATCATAAGATATCACTACTACACGGAATGTAAACTTGGCTACACAGGAACTGAATTACAAAACAGAACAGGGTGTCAAATGTAGAAAACCAACTTATGCTTGCTTAAGGGGAAAGGTGAGTTGGGGTGCTGCATGAAACCAGAGATTGAAATTAGCACAGATACCGCTCCATAAGCCAAATATGTAATAGACAACAGCTACACCTTGCTCAACGAAGTGGACTCAACACCCCATATTAAACGCCTAAGAATATACCTGACTAGAAATAATCTTAAAACCTACGGATTTATATGTCTCCGAAAGAGAATCAAGCGTGTGTACAGCGGCATAAACGCAGCAGTGATAGGATTGGTGAGGTTCGGTGAGCAAATGCAGACCCTTTGAAGTCATATTGCATGGTACCCATTCCATGGGTCTCAACTCTCCAAGTTTAAGGGATTCTTCCTTCAGCTAAAACATGCATGTGGAACACAGAGTATGATCCACCATGTGATCAGGAAACGTGTTCAAATGTGTCTCAGTTTTCGTCCCCTGGTACTCGGGTGCAACACTCCAGACGCTTTACTAACACTCTCTCCACTTGGAGAGTCAGTGCCTTTAACCTCCTGTATGGCCAAGTTTGCAATTTCTGCGGAAAATGTACAGCAATAGGGAGAACCAATGATAAACTAGCTGGAGGTGTCTGGACGGGCAATTTTAACTCTCATTTCCCACCAGGAAGAGGAATTAACCAAAGGCTCAGCGTGCCGTGCCGGATCCACACTAGGGCCTGAAGCAATCCTGCGGTGTTGCGGCCAGCTCACAAAAAAGCGAGTTGAAGAAAGGAGCTCAGGGGCACTGTAATTCACAAACCTGCAGAGTTATAAATGACAGCTATCGTCCAAAAATATATTGAAGTAAGGCTGCCAAGAGGACTTGAAAGTGGTGCTGAATTGCACGAAACCGATTTCAGGAGGTAGACTGGAATTGCATGTAAAGCATAGGAAAAGAGGCAGAACGTCCACAACGATGCACTTGGCCAAAATGGGCGTATGCGTTTTTTCCTGAATATATTCAGGAAAAAACGCATACGCCCTTTTTGGCCAACCAAGAAAGCTTGCAAAGGAAATCTGCACTACAATGAAGTCTCACTGCCGCCCAATCAAAAGGGCCATCTGAAAAATGTGTAAAATCCAGAAAGGCAGGACAGGCCATGGAGAACTGGGAGCCTTGTTATGCTGATGGGCGGGATGTCAATTGCCAACAGCCACTCTGGAGAAGTGTATGGTGTTTCCTGAAACATCTAAAAAACAAAGCAACAGAGCCTAGGGCACTTCCACTTATGGTCCTATAGCTTAGGGAAATTAAAATCAAAAAGACACAGCCACCCAAAAGTTTGGGACGGCTCTGTTTACAAGAACCTCGTTTATGGTACAAGTTCAATATCACAGAAAGCGAAAAATGGATAAAGAAGTTGTGGTACTTACGTACAATGCAATATCACTCAGCAATGAAATCTATGTCATCAGGCCCGTAGCAGCATAATGAGTGGATTCAGGTACGATGATTCTAAGTGAAATAAGTCACACAGAAAAAGAAACATCATAAGATATCACCAATACACGGAATGTAAACTTGGCTACACAGGAACTGAATTACAAAACAGAACAGGGTCTCAAATGTAGAAAACCAACTTATGCTTGCTTAAGGGGAAAGGTGAGTTGGGGTGCTGCATGAAACCAGAGATTGAAATTAGCACAGATACCGTTCCATAAGCCAAATATGCAATAGACAAGAGCTACTCCTTGCTGAACGAAGTGGACTCAACACCCCATATTAAACGCCTAAGAATATACCTGACTAGAAATAATCTTAAAACCTACGGATTTATATGTCTCCGAAAGAGAATCAAGCGTGTGTACAGCGGCATAAACGCAGCAGTGATAGGATTGGTGAGGTTCGGTGAGCAAATGCAGACCCTTTGAAGTCATATTGCATGGTACCCATTCCATGGGTCTCAACTCTCCAGGTTTAAGGGATTCTTCCTTCAGCTAAAACATGCATGTGGAACCCAGAGTATGATCCACTGTGTGATCGGGAAACGTGTTCAAATGTGTCTCGTTTTCGTCCCCTGCTACTCGGGTGCAACATTCCAGATGCTTTACTGACACTCTCCCCACTTGGAGAGTCAGTGCCTTTAACCTCCTGTTTGGCCCAGTTTGTAATTTCTGTGGAAAATGAACAGGAAGAGGGAGAACGAAAGAGAGACTAGCTGGAGGTGTCTGGACGGGCAAATTTAACTCTCATTTCCCACCAGGAAGAGGAATTAACCAAAGGCTCAGCGTGCCGTGCCGGAACTACACTAGGGCCTGAAGCAATCCTGCGGTGTTGCGGCCAGCTCACAAGAAAGCGAGTTGAAGAAACGAGCTCAGGGGCAGTGTAATTCACAAACCGGCAGAGTTATAAATGACAGCTATCGTCCAAAAATATATTGAAGTAAGGCTGCCAAGAGGACTTGAAAGCGGGGCAGAATTGCACGAAATCGATTTCAGGAGGTAGATTGGAATTGCATGTAAAGCATAGGAAAAGAGGCAGAACGTCCACAATGATGCACTTGGCCAAAAAGGGCGTATGTGTTCTTTCCTGAATATATTCAGGAAAAAACGCATACGCCCTTTTTGGCCAACCAAACAGGCTTGCAAAGGAAATCTACACTACAATGAAGTCTCACTGCCCCCCGGTCAAAAGGGCCATCTGAAAAAAGTGTAATATCCAGAAAGGCAGGACAGGCCATGGAGAACTGGGAGCCTTGTTATGCTGATGGGCGGGATGTAAATTGCCAACAGCCACTCTGGAGAAGTGTATGGTGTTTCCTGAAACATCTAAAAAACAAAGCAACAGAGCCTAGGGCACTTCCACTTATGGTCCTATAGCTTAGGGAAATTAAAATCAAAAAGACACAGCCACCCCAAAGTTTGGGACGGCTCTGTTTACAAGAACCTCGTTTACTGTACAAGTTCAATATCACAGAAAGCGAAAAATGGATACAGAAGTTGTGGTACTTACGTACAATGCAATATCACTCAGCAATGAAATCTATGTCATCAGGCCCGTAGCAGCATAATGAGTGGATTCAGGTATGATGATTCTAAGTGAAATAAGTCACACAGAAAAAGAAACATCATAAGATATCACTACTACACGGAATGTAAACTTGGCTACACAGGAACTGAATTACAAAACAGAACAGGGTCTCAAATGTAGAAAACCAACTTATGCTTGCTTAAGGGGAAAGGTGAGTTGGGGTGCTGCATGAAACCAGAGATTGAAATTAGCACAGATACCGCTCCATAAGCCAAATATGTAATAGACAACAGCTACACCTTGCTCAACGAAGTGGACTCAACACCCCATATTAAACGCCTAAGAATATACCTGACTAGAAATAATCTTAAAACCTACGGATTTATATGTCTCCGAAAGAGAATCAAGCGTGTGTACAGCGGCATAAACGCAGCAGTGATAGGATTGGTGAGGTTCGGTGAGCAAATGCAGACCCTTTGAAGTCATATTCCATGGTACCCATTCCATGGGTCTCAACTCTCCAAGTTTAAGGGATTCTTCCTTCAGCTAAAACATGCATGTGGAACACAGAGTATGATCCACCGTGTGATCAGGAAACGTGTTCAAATGTGTCTCAGTTTTCGTCCCCTGGTACTCGGGTGCAACACTCCAGACGCTTTACTAACACTCTCTCCACTTGGAGAGTCAGTGCCTTTAACCTCCTGTATGGTGCAGTTTGCAATTTCTGTGGAAAATGTACAGCAATAGGGAGAACCAATGAGAAACTAGCTGGAGGTTTCTGGACGGGCAAATTTAACTCTCATTTCCCACCAGGAAGAGGAATTAACCAAAGGCTCAGCGTGCCGTGCCGGATCCACACTTGGGCCTGAAGCAATCCTGCGGTGTTGCGGCCAGCTCACAAAAAAGCAAGTTGAAGAAAGGAGCTCAGGGGCACTGTAATTCACAAACCTGCAGAGTTATAAATGACAGCTATCGTCCAAAAATATATTGAAGTAAGGCTGCCGAGAGGACTTGAAAGTGGTGCAGAATTGCAGGAAACCGATTTCAGGAGGTAGACTGGAATTGCATGTAAAGCATAGGAAAAGAGGCAGAACGTCCACAACGATGCACTTGGCCAAAAAGGGCGTATGCGTTTTTTCCTGAATATATTCAGGAAAAAACGTATACGCCCTTTTTGGCCAACCAAGAAAGCTTGCAAAGGAAATCTGCACTACAATGAAGTCTCACTGCCGCCCAGTCAAAGGGGCCATCTGAAAAATGTGTAAAATCCAGAAAGGCAGGACAGGCCATGGACAACTGGGAGCCTTGTTATGCTGATGGGCGGGATGTAAATTGCCAACAGCCACTCTGGAGAAGTGTATGGTGTTTCCTGAAACATCTAAAAAACAAAGCAACAGAGCCTAGGGCACTTCCACTTATGGTCCTATAGCTTAGGGAAATTAAAATAAAAAAGACACAGCCACCCCAAAGTTTGGGACGGCTCTGTTTACAAGAACCTCGTTTATGGTACAAGTTCAATATCACAGAAAGCGAAAAATGGATAAAGAAGTTGTGGTACTTACGTACAATGCAATATCACTCAGCAATGAAATCTATGTCATCAGGCCCGTAGCAGCATAATGAGTGGATTCAGGTACGATGATTCTAAGTGAAATAAGTCACACAGAAAAAGAAACATCATAAGATATCACCAATACACGGAATGTAAACTTGGCTACACAGGAACTGAATTACAAAACAGAACAGGGTCTCAAATGTAGAAAACCAACTTATGCTTGCTTAAGGGGAAAGGTGAGTTGGGGTGCTGCATGAAACCAGAGATTGAAATTAGCACAGATACCGTTCCATAAGCCAAATATGCAATAGACAAGAGCTACTCCTTGCTGAACGAAGTGGACTCAACACCCCATATTAAACGCCTAAGAATATACCTGACTAGAAATAATCTTAAAACCTACGGATTTATATGTCTCCGAAAGAGAATCAAGCGTGTGTACAGCGGCATAAACGCAGCAGTGATAGGATTGGTGAGGTTCGGTGAGCAAATGCAGACCCTTTGAAGTCATATTGCATGGTACCCATTCCATGGGTCTCAACTCTCCAGGTTTAAGGGATTCTTCCTTCAGCTAAAACATGCATGTGGAACCCAGAGTATGATCCACCGTGTGATCGGGAAACGTGTTCAAATGTGTCTCGTTTTCGTCCCCTGGTACTCGGGTGCAACATTCCAGATGCTTTACTAACACTCTCCCCACTTGGAGAGTCAGTGCCTTTAACCTCCTGTTTGGCCCAGTTTGTAATTTCTGTGGAAAATGAACAGGAATAGGGAGAACGAAAGAGAGACTAGCTGGAGGTGTCTGGACGGGCAAATTTAACTCTCATTTCCCACCAGGAAGAGGAATTAACCAAAGGCTCAGCGTGCCGTGCCGGAACTACACTAGGGCCTGAAGTAATCCTGCGGTGTTGCGGCCAGCTCACAAGAAAGCGAGTTGAAGAAACGAGCTCAGGGGCACTGTAATTCACAAACCTGCAGAGTTATAAATGACAGCTATCGTCCAAAAATATATTGAAGTAAGGCTGCCAAGAGGACTTGAAAGCGGGGCAGAATTGCAGGAAATCGATTTCAGGAGGTACACTGGAATTGCATGTAAAGCATAGGAAAAGAGGCAGAACGTCCACAATGATGCACTTGGCCAAAAAGGGCGTATGCGTTTTTTCCTGAATATATTCAGGAAAAAACGCATACGCCCTTTTTGGCCAACCAAGCAAGCTTTCAAAGGAAATCTGCACTACAATGAAGTCTCACTGCCCCCCGGTCAAAAGGGCCATCTGAAAAAAGTGTAAAATCCAGAAAGGCAGGACAGGCCATGGAGAACTGGGAGCCTTGTTATGCTGATGTGCGGGATGTAAATTGCCAACAGCCACTCTGGAGAAGTGTATGGTGTTTCCTGAAACATCTAAAAAACAAGCAACAGAGCCTAGGGCACTTCCACTTATGGTCCTATAGCTTAGGGAAATTAAAATAAAAAAGACACAGCCACCCCAAAGTTTGGGACGGCTCTGTTTACAAGAACCTCGTTTATGGTACAAGTTCAATATCACAGAAAGCGAAAAATGGATAAAGAAGTTGTGGTACTTACGTACAATGCAATATCACTCAGCAATGAAATCTATGTCATCAGGCCCGTAGCAGCATAATGAGTGGATTCAGGTACGATGATTCTAAGTGAAATAAGTCACACAGAAAAAGAAACATCATAAGATATCACCAATACACGGAATGTAAACTTGGCTACACAGGAACTGAAATACAAAACAGAACAGTGTCTCAAATGTAGAAAACCAACTTATGCTTGCTTAAGGGGAAAGGTGAGTTGGGGTGCTGCATGAAACCAGAGATTGAAATTAGCACAGATACCGTTCCATAAGCCAAATATGCAATAGACAAGAGCTACTCCTTGCTGAACGAAGTGGACTCAACACCCCATATTAAACGCCTAAGAATATACCTGACTAGAAATAATCTTAAAACCTACGGATTTATATGTCTCCGAAAGAGAATCAAGCGTGTGTACAGTGGCATAAACGCAGCAGTGATAGGATTGGTGAGGTTCAGTGAGCAAATGCAGACCCTTTGAAGTCATATTGCATGGTACCCATTCCATGGGTCTCAACTCTCCATGTTTAAGGGATTCTTCCTTCAGCTAAAACATGCATGTGGAACCCAGAGTATGATCCACCGTGTGATCGGGAAACGTGTTCAAATGTGTCTCAGTTTTCGTCCCGTGGAACTCGGGTGCAACATTCCAGATGCTTTACTAACACTCTCCCCACTTGGAGAGTCAGTGCCTTTAACCTCCTGTTTGGCCCAGTTTGCAATTTCTGTGGAAAATGAACAGGAATAGGGAGAACCAAAGAGAGACTAGCTGGAGGTGTCTGGACGGGCAAATTTAACTCTCATTTCCCACCAGGAAGAGGAATTAATCAAAGGTTCAGCATGCCGTGCCGGAACCACACTAGGGCCTGAAGCAATCCTGCGGTGTTGCGGCCAGCTCACAAGAAAGCGAGTTGAAGAAAGGAGCTAAGGGGCACTGTAATTCACAAACCTGCAGAGTTATAAATGACAGCTATCGTCCAAAAATATATTGAAGTAAGGCTGCCAAGAGGACTTCAAAGCGGGGCAGAATTGCAGGAAACCGATTTCAGGAGGTAGACGGGAATTGCATGTAAAGCATAGGAAAAGAGGCAGAACGTCCACAATGATGCACTTGGCCAAAAAGGGCGTATGCGTTTTTTCCTGAATATATTCAGGAAAAAACGCATACGCCCTTTTTGGCCAACCAAGCAAGCTTGCAAAGGAAATCTGCACTACAATGAAGTCTCACTGCCCCCCAGTCAAAAGAGCCATCTGAAAAAAGTGTAAAATCCAGAAAGGCAGGACAGGCTAAGGAGAACTGGGAGCCTTTTTATGCTGATGGGCGGGATGTAAATTGCCAACAGCCACTCTGCAGAAGTGTATGGTGTTTCCTGAAACATCCAAAAAACAAAGCAACAGACCCTAGGGCACTTCCACTTATGGTCCTATAGATTAGGGAAATTAAAATCAAAAAGACACAGCCACCCCGAAGTTTGGGACAGCTCTGTTTAAAAGAACCTCATTTACGGTACAAGTTCAATATCACAGAAAGCGAAAAATGGATAAAGAAGTTGTGGTACTTACGTACAATGCAATATCACTCAGCAATGAAATCTATGTCATCAGGCCCATAGCAGCATAATGAGTGGATTCAGGTACGATGATTCTAAGTGAAATAAGTCACACAGAAAAAGAAACATCATAAGATATCACTACTACACGTAATGTAAACTTGGCTACACAGGAACTAAATTACTAAACAGAACAGAGTGTCAAATGTAGAAAACCAATTTATGCTTGCTTAAGGGGAAAGGTGAGTTGGGGTGCTGCATACAACAAGAGATTGAAGTTAGCACAGATACCGTTCCATAAGCCAAATATATAATAGACAAGTGCTACTCCTTGCTCAACGAAGTGGACTCAACACCCCATATTAAACGCCTAACAATATACCTGACTAGTAAGAATCTTAAAACCTATGGATTTATATGTCTCCGAAAGAGAATCAAGCGTGTGTACAGCGGCATAAACGCAGCAGCGATAGGATTGGTGAGGTTCGGTGAGCAAATGCAGACACTTTGAAGTCATATTGCATGGTACCCATTCCATGGGTCTCAACTCTCCAGGTTTAAGGGATTCTTCCTTCAGCTAAAACATGCATGTGGAACCCAGAGTATGATCCACCGTGTGATTGGGAAACGTGTTCAAATGTGTCTCAGTTTTCGTCCCCTGGTACTCGGGTGCAACATCCAAGACGCTTTACTAACACTCTCCCCACTTGGAGAGTCAGTGCCTTTAACCTCCTGTTTGGCCCAGTTTGCAATTTCTGCGGAAAATGTACAGGAATAGGGAGAACCAATGAGAGACTAGCTGGGGGTGTCTGGACGGGCAAATTTAACTCTCATTTCCCACCAGGAAGAGGAATTAACCAAAGGTTCAGCGTGCCATGCCGGAACCACACTAGGGCCTGAAGCAATCCTGCGGTGTTGTGGCCAGCTCACAAGAAAGCGAGTTGAAGAAAGGAGCTCAGGGGCACTGTAATTCACAAACCTGCAGAGTTATAAATGACAGCTATCGTCCAAAAATATATTGAAGGAAGGCTGCCAAGAGGACTTCAAAGCGGGGCAGAATTGCAGGAAACCGATTTCAGGAGGTAGACGGGAATTGCATGTAAAGCATAGGAAAAGAGGCAGAACGTCCACAATGATGCACTTGGCCAAAAAGGGCGTATGCGTTTTTTCCTGAATATATTCAGGAAAAAACGCATACGCCCTTTTTGGCCAACCAAGCAAGCTTGCAAAGGAAATCTGCGCTACAATGAAGTCTCACTGCCCCCCGGTCAAAAGGGCCATCTGAAAAAAGTGTAAAATCCAGAAAGGCAAGACAGGACATGGAGAATTGGGAGCCTTGTTATGCTGATGGGCGGGATGTAAATTGCCAACAGCCACTCTGGAGAAGTGTATGCTGTTTCCTGAAACATCTAAAAAACAAAGCAACAGAGCCTAGGGCACTTCCACTTATGGTCCTATAGCTTAGGGAAATGAAAATCAAAAAGACACAGCCACCCCAAAGTTTGGGACGGCTCTGTTTACAAGAACCTCGTTTACGGTACAAGTTCAATATCACAGAAAGCGAAAAATGGATAAAGAAGTTGTGGTACTACGTACAATGCAATATCACTCAGCAATGAAATCTATGTCATCAGGCCCGTAGCAGCATAATGAGTGGATTCAGGTACGATGATTGTAAGTGAAATAATTCACACAGAAAAAGAAACATCATAAGATATCACTACTACACGGAATGTAAACTTGGCTACACAGAAACTGAATTTCAAAACAGAACAGGGTCTCAAATGTAGAAAACCAACTTATGCTTGCTTAAGGGGAAAGGTGAGTTGGGGTGCTGCATGAAACCAGAGATTGAAATTAGCACAGATACCGTTCCATAAGCCAAATATGTAATAGACAAGAGCTACTCCTTGCTCAACGAAGTGGACTCAACACCCCATATTAAATGCTTAAGAATATACCTGACTAGAAATAATCTTAAAAACTACGAATTTATATGTCTCCGAAAGACAATCAAGCGTGTGTACAGCGGCATAAACGCAGCAGTGATAGGATTGGTGAGGTTCGGTGAGCAAATGCAGACCCTTTGAAGTCATATTGCATGGTACCCATTCCATGGGTCTCAACTCTCCAGGTTTAAGGGATTCTTCCTTCAGCTAAAACATGCATGTGGAACCCAGAGTATGATCCACCGTGTGATCGGGAAACGTGTTCAAATGTGTCTCAGTTTCCGTCCCCTGGTACTCGGGTGCAACACTCCAGACGCTTTACTAACACTCTCCCCACTTGGAGAGTCAGTGCCTTTAACCTCCTGTTTGGCCCAGTTTGCAATTTCTGCGGAAAATGTACAGGAATAGGGTGAACCAATGAGAAACTAGCTGGAGGTGTCTGGACGGGCAAATTTAACTCTCATTTCCCACCAGGAAGAGGAATTAACCAAAGGCTCAGCGTGCCGTGCCGGAACCACACTAGGGCCTGAAGGAATCCTGCGGTGTTGCGGCCAGCTCACAAGAAAGCGAGTTGAAGAAAGGAGCTCAGGGGCACTGTAATTCACAAACCTGCAGAGTTATAAATGACAGCTATCGTCCAAAAATATATTGAAGTAAGGCTGCCAAGAGGACTTGAAAGCGGGGCAGAATTGCAGGAAACCGATTTCAGGAGGTAGACGGGAATTGCATGTAAAGCATAGGAAAAGAGGCAGAACGTCCACAATGATGCACTTGGCCAAAAAGGGCGTATGCGTTTTTTCCTGAATATATTCAGGAAAAAACGCATACGCCCTTTTTGGCCAACCAAGAAAGCTTGCAAAGGAAATCTGCACTACAATGAAGTCTCACTGCCCCCCGGTCAAAAGGGCCATCTGAAAAAAGTGTAAAATCCAGAAAGGCAAGACAGGACATGGAGAATTGGGAGCCTTGTTATGCTGATGGGCAGGATGTCAATTGCCAACAGCCACTCTGGAGAAGTGTATGCTGTTTCCTGAAACATCTAAAAAATAAAGCAACAGAGCCTAGGGCACTTCCACTTATGGTCCTATAGCTTAGGGAAATTAAAATCAAAAAGACACAGCCACCCCAAAGTTTGGGACGGCTCTGTTTACAAGAACCTCGTTTACGGTACAAGTTCAATATCACAGAAAGCGAAAAATGGATAAAGAAGTTGTGGTACTTACGTACAATGCAATATCACTCAGCAATGAAATCTATGTCATCAGGCCTGTCGCAGCATAATGAGTGGATTCAGGTACGATGATTCTAAGTGAAATAAGTCACACAGAAAAAGAAACATCATAAGATATCACTACTACACGGAATGTAAACTTGGCTACACAGGAACTAAATTACTAAACAGAACAGAGTGTCAAATGTAGAAAACCAATTTATGCTTGCTTAAGGGGAAAGGTGAGTTGGGGTGCTGCATACAACAAGAGATTGAAGTTAGCACAGATACCGTTCCATAAGCCAAATATATAATAGACAAGTGCTACTCCTTGCTCAACGAAGTGGACTCAACACCCCATATTAAACGCTTAAGAATATACCTGACTAGAAATAATCTTAAAAACTACGAATTTATATGTCTCCGAAAGACAATCAAGCGTGTGTACAGCGGCATAAACGCAGCAGTGATAGGATTGGTGAGGTTCGGTGAGCAAATGCAGACCCTTTGAAGTCATATTGCATGGTACCCATTCCATGGGTCTCAACTCTCCAGGTTTAAGGGATTCTTCCTTCAGCTAAAACATGCATGTGGAACCCAGAGTATGATCCACCGTGTGATCGGGAAACGTGTTCAAATGTGTCTCAGTTTCCGTCCCCTGGTACTCGGGTGCAACACTCCAGACGCTTTACTAACACTCTCCCCACTTGGAGAGTCAGTGCCTTTAACCTCCTGTTTGGCCCAGTTTGCAATTTCTGCGGAAAATGTACAGGAATAGGGTGAACCAATGAGAAACTAGCTGGAGGTGTCTGGACGGGCAAATTTAACTCTCATTTCCCACCAGGAAGAGGAATTAACCAAAGGCTCAGCGTGCCGTGCCGGAACCACACTAGGGCCTGAAGGAATCCTGCGGTGTTGCGGCCAGCTCACAAGAAAGCGAGTTGAAGAAAGGAGCTCAGGGGCACTGTAATTCACAAACCTGCAGAGTTATAAATGACAGCTATCGTCCAAAAATATATTGAAGTAAGGCTGCCAAGAGGACTTGAAAGCGGGGCAGAATTGCAGGAAACCGATTTCAGGAGGTAGACGGGAATTGCATGTAAACCATAGGAAAAGAGGCAGAACGTCCACAATGATGCACTTGGCCAAAAAGGGCGTATGCGTTTTTTCCTGAATATATTCAGGAAAAAACGCATACGCCCTTTTTGGCCAACCAAGCAAGCTTGCAAAGGAAATCTGCACTACAATGAAGTCTCACTGCCCCCCGGTCAAAAGGGCCATCTGAAAAAAGTGTAAAATCCAGAAAGGCAAGACAGGACATGGAGAATTGGGAGCCTTGTTATGCTGATGGGCGGGATGTAAATTGCCAACAGCCACTCTGGAGAAGTGTATGCTGTTTCCTGAAACATCTAAAAAACAAAGCAACAGAGCCTAGGGCACTTCCACTTATGGTCCTATAGCTTAGGGAAATGAAAATCAAAAAGACACAGCCACCCCAAAGTTAGGGACGGCTCTGTTTACAAGAACCTTGTTTACAGTACAAGTTCAATATCACAGAAAGCGAAAAATGGATAAAGAAGTTGTGGTACTTACGTACAATGCAATATCACTCAGCAATGAAATCTATGTAATCAGGCCCGTAACAGCATAATGAGTGGATTAAGGTACGATGATTGTAAGTGAAATAAGTCACAAAGAAAAAGAAACATCATAAGATATCACTACTACACGTAATGTAAACTTGGCTACACAGGAACTGAATTACAAAACAGAACAGGGTCTCAAATGTAGAAAACCAACTTATGCTTGCTTAAGAGGAAAGGTGAGTTGGGGTGCTGCATGAAACCAGAGATTGAAATTAGCACAGATACCGTTCCATAAGCCAAATATGTAATAGACAAGAGCTACTCCTTGCTCAACGAAGTGGACTCAACACCCCATATTAAACGCCTAAGAATATACCTGACTAGTAAGAATATTAAAACCTACGGATTTATATGTCTCCGAAAGAGAATCAAGCGTGTGTACGGCGGCATAAACGCAGCAGTGATAGGATTGGTGAAGTTCGGTGAGCAAATGCAGACCCTTTGAAGTCATATTGCATGGTACCCATTCCATGGGTCTCAACTCTCCAGGTTTAAGGGATTCTTCCTTCAGCTAAAACATGCATGTGGAACCCAGAGTATGATCCACCGTGTGATCGGGAAACGTGTTCAAATGTGTCTCAGTTTTCGTCCCGTGGAACTCGGGTGCAACATTCCAGATGCTTTACTAACACTCTCCCCACTTGGAGAGTCAGTGCCTTTAACCTCCTGTTTGGCCCAGTTTGCAATTTCTGTGGAAAATGAACAGGAATAGGGAGAACCAAAGAGAGACTAGCTGGAGGTGTCTGGACGGGCAAATTTAACTCTCATTTCCCACCAGGAAGAGGAATTAATCAAAGGTTCAGCATGCCGTGCCGGAACCACACTAGGGCCTGAAGCAATCCTGCGGTGTTGCGGCCAGCTCACAAGAAAGCGAGTTGAAGAAAGGAGCTAAGGGGCACTGTAATTCACAAACCTGCAGAGTTATAAATGACAGCTATCGTCCAAAAATATATTGAAGTAAGGCTGCCAAGAGGACTTCAAAGCGGGGCAGAATTGCAGGAAACCGATTTCAGGAGGTAGACGGGAATTGCATGTAAAGCATAGGAAAAGAGGCAGAACGTCCACAATGATGCACTTGGCCAAAAAGGGCGTATGCGTTTTTTCCTGAATATATTCAGGAAAAAACGCATACGCCCTTTTTGGCCAACCAAGCAAGCTTGCAAAGGAAATCTGCACTACAATGAAGTCTCACTGCCCCCCGGTCAAAAGGGCCATCTGAAAAAAGTGTAAAATCCAGAAAGGCAAGACAGGACATGGAGAATTGGGAGCCTTGTTATGCTGATGGGCGGGATGTAAATTGCCAACAGCCACTCTGGAGAAGTGTATGGTGTTTCCTGAAACATCTAAAAAACAAAGCAACAGAGCCTAGGGCACTTCCACTTATGGTCCTATAGCTTAGGAATATTAAAATCAAAAAGACACAGCCACCCCAAAGTTTGGGCTGGCTCTGTTTACAAGAACCTCGTTTACGGTACAAGATCAATATCACAGAAAGCGAAAAATGGATAAAGAAGTTGTGGTACTTACGTACAATGCAATATCACTCAGCAATGAAATCTATGTCATCAGGCCCATAGCAGCATAATGAGTGGATTAGGTACGATGATTCTAAGTGAAATAAGTCACACAGAAAAAGAAACATCATAAGGTATCACTACTACACGGCATGTAAACTTGGCTACACAGGAACTGAATTACAAAACAGAACAGGGTCTCAAATGTAGAAAACCAACTTACGCTAGCTTAAGGGGAAAGGTGAGTTGGGGTGCTGCATGAAACCAGAGATTGAAATTAGCACAGATACCGTTCCATAAGCCAAATATGTAATAGACAAGAGCTACTCCTTGCTCAACGAAGTGGACTCAACACCCGATATTAAACGCCTAAGAATATACCTGACTAGAAATAATCTTAAAACCTACGGATTTATATGTCTCCGAAAGACAATCAAGCGTGTGTACAGCGGCATAAACGCAGCAGTGATAGGATTGGTGAGGTTCGGTGAGCAAATGCAGACCCTTTGAAGTCGTATTGCATGGTACCCATTCCATGGGTCTCAACTCTCCAGGTTTAAGGGATTCTTCCTTCAGCTAAAACATGCATGTGGAACCCAGAGTATGATCCACCGTGTGATCGGGAAACGTGTTCAAATGTGTCTCAGTTTTCGTCCCCTGGTACTCGGGTGCAAACTCCAGACGCTTTACTAACACTCTCCCCACTTGGAGAGTCAGTGCCTTTAACCTCCTGTTTGGCCCAGTTTGCAATTTCTGCGGAAAATGTACAGGAATAGGGAGAACCAATGAGAGACTAGCTGGGGGTGTCTGGACGGGCAAATTTAACTCTCATTTCCCACCAGGAAGAGGAATTAACCAAAGGCTCAGCGTGCCGTGCCGGAACCACACTAGGGCCTGAAGCAATCCTGCGGTGTTGCGGCCAGCTCACAAGAAAGCGAGTTGAAGAAAGGAGCTCAGGGACACTGTAATTCACAAACCTGCAGAGTTATAAATGACAGCTATCGTCCAAAAATATATTGAAGTAAGGCTGCCAAGAGGACTTCAAAGCGGGGCAGAATTGCAGGAAACCGATTTCAGGAGGTAGACCGGAATTGCATGTAAAGCATAGGAAAAGAGGCAGAACGTCCACAATGATGCACTTGGCCAGAAAGGGCGTATGCGTTTTTTCCTGAATATATTCAGGAAAAAACGCATACGCCCTTTTTGGCCAACCAAGCAAGCTTGCAAAGGAAATCTGCACTACAATGAAGTCTCACTGCCCCCCAGTCAAAAGAGCCATCTGAAAAAAGTGTAAAATCCAGAAAGGCAGGACAGGCTAAGGAGAACTGGGAGCCTTTTTATGCTGATGGGTGGGATGTAAATTGCCAACAGCCACTCTGCAGAAGTGTATGGTGTTTCCTGAAACATCCAAAAAACAAAGCAACAGACCCTAGGGCACTTCCACTTATGGTCCTATAGATTAGGGAAATTAAAATCAAAAAGACACAGCCACCCCGAAGTTTGGGACAGCTCTGTTTAAAAGAACCTCATTTACGGTACAAGTTCAATATCACAGAAAGCGAAAAATGGATAAAGAAGTTGTGGTACTTACGTACAATGCAATATCACTCAGCAATGAAATCTATGTCATCAGGCCCATAGCAGCATAATGAGTGGATTCAGGTACGATGATTCTAAGTGAAATAAGTCACACAGAAAAAGAAACATCATAAGATATCACTACTACACGTAATGTAAACTTGGCTACACAGGAACTAAATTACTAAACAGAACAGAGTGTCAAATGTAGAAAACCAATTTATGCTTGCTTAAGGGGAAAGGTGAGTTGGGGTGCTGCATACAACAAGAGATTGAAGTTAGCACAGATACCGTTCCATAAGCCAAATATATAATAGACAAGTGCTACTCCTTGCTCAACGAAGTGGACTCAACACCCCATATTAAACGCCTAACAATATACCTGACTAGTAAGAATCTTAAAACCTATGGATTTATATGTCTCCGAAAGAGAATCAAGCGTGTGTACAGCGGCATAAACGCAGCAGCGATAGGATTGGTGAGGTTCGGTGAGCAAATGCAGACACTTTGAAGTCATATTGCATGGTACCCATTCCATGGGTCTCAACTCTCCAGGTTTAAGGGATTCTTCCTTCAGCTAAAACATGCATGTGGAACCCAGAGTATGATCCACCGTGTGATTGGGAAACGTGTTCAAATGTGTCTCAGTTTTCGTCCCCTGGTACTCGGGTGCAACATCCAAGACGCTTTACTAACACTCTCCCCACTTGGAGAGTCAGTGCCTTTAACCTCCTGTTTGGCCCAGTTTGCAATTTCTGCGGAAAATGTACAGGAATAGGGAGAACCAATGAGAGACTAGCTGGAGGTGTCTGGACGGGCAAATTTAACTCTCATTTCCCACCAGGAAGAGGAATTAACCAAAGGTTCAGCGTGCCATGCCGGAACCACACTAGGGCCTGAAGCAATCCTGCGGTGTTGTGGCCAGCTCACAAGAAAGCGAGTTGAAGAAAGGAGCTCAGGGGCACTGTAATTCACAAACCTGCAGAGTTATAAATGACAGCTATCGTCCAAAAATATATTGAAGGAAGGCTGCCAAGAGGACTTGAAAGCGGGGCAGAATTGCAGGAAACCGATTTCAGGAGGTAGACGGGAATTGCATGTAAAGCATAGGAAAAGAGGCAGAACGTCCACAATGATGCACTTGGCCAAAAAGGGCGTATGCGTTTTTTCCTGAATATATTCAGGAAAAAACGCATACGCCCTTTTTGGCCAACCAAGCAAGCTTGCAAAGGAAATCTGCGCTACAATGAAGTCTCACTGCCCCCCGGTCAAAAGGGCCATCTGAAAAAAGTGTAAAATCCAGAAAGGCAAGACAGGACATGGAGAATTGGGAGCCTTGTTATGCTGATGGGCGGGATGTAAATTGCCAACAGCCACTCTGGAGAAGTGTATGCTGTTTCCTGAAACATCTAAAAAACAAAGCAACAGAGCCTAGGGCACTTCCACTTATGGTCCTATAGCTTAGGGAAATGAAAATCAAAAAGACACAGCCACCCCAAAGTTTGGGACGGCTCTGTTTACAAGAACCTCGTTTACGGTACAAGTTCAATATCACAGAAAGCGAAAAATGGATAAAGAAGTTGTGGTACTACGTACAATGCAATATCACTCAGCAATGAAATCTATGTCATCAGGCCCGTAGCAGCATAATGAGTGGATTCAGGTACGATGATTGTAAGTGAAATAATTCACACAGAAAAAGAAACATCATAAGATATCACTACTACACGGAATGTAAACTTGGCTACACAGAAACTGAATTTCAAAACAGAACAGGGTCTCAAATGTAGAAAACCAACTTATGCTTGCTTAAGGGGAAAGGTGAGTTGGGGTGCTGCATGAAACCAGAGATTGAAATTAGCACAGATACCGTTCCATAAGCCAAATATGTAATAGACAAGAGCTACTCCTTGCTCAACGAAGTGGACTCAACACCCCATATTAAACGCTTAAGAATATACCTGACTAGAAATAATCTTAAAAACTACGAATTTACATGTCTCCGAAAGACAATCAAGCGTGTGTACAGCGGCATAAACGCAGCAGTGATAGGATTGGTGAGGTTCGGTGAGCAAATGCAGACCCTTTGAAGTCGTATTGCATGGTACCCATTCCATGGGTCTCAACTCTCCAGGTTTAAGGGATTCTTCCTTCAGCTAAAACATGCATGTGGAACCCAGAGTATGATCCACCGTGTGATCGGGAAACGTGTTCAAATGTGTCTCAGTTTTCGTCCCCTGGTACTCGGGTGCAAACTCCAGACGCTTTACTAACACTCTCCCCACTTGGAGAGTCAGTGCCTTTAACCTCCTGTTTGGCCCAGTTTGCAATTTCTGCGGAAAATGTACAGGAATAGGGAGAACCAATGAGAGACTAGCTGGGGGTGTCTGGACGGGCAAATTTAACTCTCATTTCCCACCAGGAAGAGGAATTAACCAAAGGCTCAGCGTGCCGTGCCGGAACCACACTAGGGCCTGAAGCAATCCTGCGGTGTTGCGGCCAGCTCACAAGAAAGCGAGTTGAAGAAAGGAGCTCAGGGACACTGTAATTCACAAACCTGCAGAGTTATAAATGACAGCTATCGTCCAAAAATATATTGAAGTAAGGCTGCCAAGAGGACTTCAAAGCGGGGCAGAATTGCAGGAAACCGATTTCAGGAGGTAGACCGGAATTGCATGTAAAGCATAGGAAAAGAGGCAGAACGTCCACAATGATGCACTTGGCCAGAAAGGGCGTATGCGTTTTTTCCTGAATATATTCAGGAAAAAACGCATACGCCCTTTTTGGCCAACCAAGCAAGCTTGCAAAGGAAATCTGCACTACAATGAAGTCTCACTGCCCCCCAGTCAAAAGAGCCATCTGAAAAAAGTGTAAAATCCAGAAAGGCAGGACAGGCTAAGGAGAACTGGGAGCCTTTTTATGCTGATGGGTGGGATGTAAATTGCCAACAGCCACTCTGCAGAAGTGTATGGTGTTTCCTGAAACATCCAAAAAACAAAGCAACAGACCCTAGGGCACTTCCACTTATGGTCCTATAGATTAGGGAAATTAAAATCAAAAAGACACAGCCACCCCGAAGTTTGGGACAGCTCTGTTTAAAAGAACCTCATTTACGGTACAAGTTCAATATCACAGAAAGCGAAAAATGGATAAAGAAGTTGTGGTACTTACGTACAATGCAATATCACTCAGCAATGAAATCTATGTCATCAGGCCCATAGCAGCATAATGAGTGGATTCAGGTACGATGATTCTAAGTGAAATAAGTCACACAGAAAAAGAAACATCATAAGATATCACTACTACACGTAATGTAAACTTGGCTACACAGGAACTAAATTACTAAACAGAACAGAGTGTCAAATGTAGAAAACCAATTTATGCTTGCTTAAGGGGAAAGGTGAGTTGGGGTGCTGCATACAACAAGAGATTGAAGTTAGCACAGATACCGTTCCATAAGCCAAATATATAATAGACAAGTGCTACTCCTTGCTCAACGAAGTGGACTCAACACCCCATATTAAACGCCTAACAATATACCTGACTAGTAAGAATCTTAAAACCTATGGATTTATATGTCTCCGAAAGAGAATCAAGCGTGTGTACAGCGGCATAAACGCAGCAGCGATAGGATTGGTGAGGTTCGGTGAGCAAATGCAGACACTTTGAAGTCATATTGCATGGTACCCATTCCATGGGTCTCAACTCTCCAGGTTTAAGGGATTCTTCCTTCAGCTAAAACATGCATGTGGAACCCAGAGTATGATCCACCGTGTGATTGGGAAACGTGTTCAAATGTGTCTCAGTTTTCGTCCCCTGGTACTCGGGTGCAACATCCAAGACGCTTTACTAACACTCTCCCCACTTGGAGAGTCAGTGCCTTTAACCTCCTGTTTGGCCCAGTTTGCAATTTCTGCGGAAAATGTACAGGAATAGGGAGAACCAATGAGAGACTAGCTGGAGGTGTCTGGACGGGCAAATTTAACTCTCATTTCCCACCAGGAAGAGGAATTAACCAAAGGTTCAGCGTGCCATGCCGGAACCACACTAGGGCCTGAAGCAATCCTGCGGTGTTGTGGCCAGCTCACAAGAAAGCGAGTTGAAGAAAGGAGCTCAGGGGCACTGTAATTCACAAACCTGCAGAGTTATAAATGACAGCTATCGTCCAAAAATATATTGAAGGAAGGCTGCCAAGAGGACTTGAAAGCGGGGCAGAATTGCAGGAAACCGATTTCAGGAGGTAGACGGGAATTGCATGTAAAGCATAGGAAAAGAGGCAGAACGTCCACAATGATGCACTTGGCCAAAAAGGGCGTATGCGTTTTTTCCTGAATATATTCAGGAAAAAACGCATACGCCCTTTTTGGCCAACCAAGCAAGCTTGCAAAGGAAATCTGCGCTACAATGAAGTCTCACTGCCCCCCGGTCAAAAGGGCCATCTGAAAAAAGTGTAAAATCCAGAAAGGCAAGACAGGACATGGAGAATTGGGAGCCTTGTTATGCTGATGGGCGGGATGTAAATTGCCAACAGCCACTCTGGAGAAGTGTATGCTGTTTCCTGAAACATCTAAAAAACAAAGCAACAGAGCCTAGGGCACTTCCACTTATGGTCCTATAGCTTAGGGAAATGAAAATCAAAAAGACACAGCCACCCCAAAGTTTGGGACGGCTCTGTTTACAAGAACCTCGTTTACGGTACAAGTTCAATATCACAGAAAGCGAAAAATGGATAAAGAAGTTGTGGTACTACGTACAATGCAATATCACTCAGCAATGAAATCTATGTCATCAGGCCCGTAGCAGCATAATGAGTGGATTCAGGTACGATGATTGTAAGTGAAATAATTCACACAGAAAAAGAAACATCATAAGATATCACTACTACACGGAATGTAAACTTGGCTACACAGAAACTGAATTTCAAAACAGAACAGGGTCTCAAATGTAGAAAACCAACTTATGCTTGCTTAAGGGGAAAGGTGAGTTGGGGTGCTGCATGAAACCAGAGATTGAAATTAGCACAGATACCGTTCCATAAGCCAAATATGTAATAGACAAGAGCTACTCCTTGCTCAACGAAGTGGACTCAACACCCCATATTAAATGCTTAAGAATATACCTGACTAGAAATAATCTTAAAAACTACGAATTTATATGTCTCCGAAAGACAATCAAGCGTGTGTACAGCGGCATAAACGCAGCAGTGATAGGATTGGTGAGGTTCGGTGAGCAAATGCAGACCCTTTGAAGTCATATTGCATGGTACCCATTCCATGGGTCTCAACTCTCCAGGTTTAAGGGATTCTTCCTTCAGCTAAAACATGCATGTGGAACCCAGAGTATGATCCACCGTGTGATCGGGAAACGTGTTCAAATGTGTCTCAGTTTCCGTCCCCTGGTACTCGGGTGCAACACTCCAGACGCTTTACTAACACTCTCCCCACTTGGAGAGTCAGTGCCTTTAACCTCCTGTTTGGCCCAGTTTGCAATTTCTGCGGAAAATGTACAGGAATAGGGTGAACCAATGAGAAACTAGCTGGAGGTGTCTGGACGGGCAAATTTAACTCTCATTTCCCACCAGGAAGAGGAATTAACCAAAGGCTCAGCGTGCCGTGCCGGAACCACACTAGGGCCTGAAGGAATCCTGCGGTGTTGCGGCCAGCTCACAAGAAAGCGAGTTGAAGAAAGGAGCTCAGGGGCACTGTAATTCACAAACCTGCAGAGTTATAAATGACAGCTATCGTCCAAAAATATATTGAAGTAAGGCTGCCAAGAGGACTTGAAAGCGGGGCAGAATTGCAGGAAACCGATTTCAGGAGGTAGACGGGAATTGCATGTAAACCATAGGAAAAGAGGCAGAACGTCCACAATGATGCACTTGGCCAAAAAGGGCGTATGCGTTTTTTCCTGAATATATTCAGGAAAAAACGCATACGCCCTTTTTGGCCAACCAAGAAAGCTTGCAAAGGAAATCTGCACTACAATGAAGTCTCACTGCCCCCCGGTCAAAAGGGCCATCTGAAAAAAGTGTAAAATCCAGAAAGGCAAGACAGGACATGGAGAATTGGGAGCCTTGTTATGCTGATGGGCAGGATGTAAATTGCCAACAGCCACTCTGGAGAAGTGTATGCTGTTTCCTGAAACATCTAAAAAATAAAGCAACAGAGCCTAGGGCACTTCCACTTATGGTCCTATAGCTTAGGGAAATTAAAATCAAAAAGACACAGCCACCCCAAAGTTTGGGACGGCTCTGTTTACAAGAACCTCGTTTACGGTACAAGTTCAATATCACAGAAAGCAAAAAATGGATAAAGAAGTTGTGGTACTTACGTACAATGCAATATCACTCAGCAATGAAATCTATGTCATCAGGCCTGTCGCAGCATAATGAGTGGATTCAGGTACGATGATTCTAAGTGAAATAAGTCACACAGAAAAAGAAACATCATAAGATATCACTACTACACGGAATGTAAACTTGGCTACACAGGAACTAAATTACTAAACAGAACAGAGTGTCAAATGTAGAAAACCAATTTATGCTTGCTTAAGGGGAAAGGTGAGTTGGGGTGCTGCATACAACAAGAGATTGAAGTTAGCACAGATACCGTTCCATAAGCCAAATATATAATAGACAAGTGCTACTCCTTGCTCAACGAAGTGGACTCAACACCCCATATTAAACGCTTAAGAATATACCTGACTAGAAATAATCTTAAAAACTACGAATTTATATGTCTCCGAAAGACAATCAAGCGTGTGTACAGCGGCATAAACGCAGCAGTGATAGGATTGGTGAGGTTCGGTGAGCAAATGCAGACCCTTTGAAGTCATATTGCATGGTACCCATTCCATGGGTCTCAACTCTCCAGGTTTAAGGGATTCTTCCTTCAGCTAAAACATGCATGTGGAACCCAGAGTATGATCCACCGTGTGATCGGGAAACGTGTTCAAATGTGTCTCAGTTTCCGTCCCCTGGTACTCGGGTGCAACACTCCAGACGCTTTACTAACACTCTCCCCACTTGGAGAGTCAGTGCCTTTAACCTCCTGTTTGGCCCAGTTTGCAATTTCTGCGGAAAATGTACAGTAATAGGGTGAACCAATGAGAAACTAGCTGGAGGTGTCTGGACGGGCAAATTTAACTCTCATTTCCCACCAGGAAGAGGAATTAACCAAAGGCTCAGCGTGCCGTGCCGGAACCACACTAGGGCCTGAAGGAATCCTGCGGTGTTGCGGCCAGCTCACAAGAAAGCGAGTTGAAGAAAGGAGCTCAGGGGCACTGTAATTCACAAACCTGCAGAGTTATAAATGACAGCTATCGTCCAAAAATATATTGAAGTAAGGCTGCCAAGAGGACTTGAAAGCGGGGCAGAATTGTAGGAAATCGATTTCAGGAGGTACACTGGAATTGCATGTAAAGCATAGAAAAGAGGCAGAACGTCCACAATGATGCACTTGGCCAAAAAGGGCGTATGCGTTTTTTCCTGAATATATTCAGGAAAAAACGCATACGCCCTTTTTGGCCAACCAAGCAAGCTTGCAAAGGATATCTGAACTACAATGAAGTCTCACTGCCCCCCGGTCAAAAGGGCCATCTGAAAAAAGTGTAAAATCCAGAAAGGCAGGACAGGCCATGGAGAACTGGGAGCCTTGTTATGCTGATGGGCGGGATGTAAATTGCCAACAGCCACTCTGAAGAAGTGTATGGTGTTTCCTGAAACATCTAAAAAACAAAGCAACAGAGCCTAGGGCACTTCCACTTATGGTCCTATAGCTTAGGGAAATTAAAATCAAAAAGACACGGTCACCCCAAAGTTTGGGACGGCTCTGTTTACAAGAACCTCGTTTACGGTACAAGTTCAATATCACAGAAAGCGAAAAATGGATAAAGAAGTTGTGGTACTTACGTACAATGCAATATCACTCAGCAATGAAATCTATGTCATCAGGCCCGTAGCAGCATAATGAGTGGATGCAGGTATGATGAGTCTAAGTGAAATAAGTCACACAGAAAAAGAAACATCATAAGATATCACTACTACACGGAATGTAAAGTTGGCTACACAGGAACTGAATTACAAAACAGAACAGGGTCTCAAATGTAGAAAACCAACTTATGCTTGCTTAAGGGGAAAGGTGAGTTGGGGTGCTGCATGAAACCAGAGATTGAAATTAGCACAGATACCGTGCCATAAGCCAAATATGTAATAGACAAGAGCTACTCCTTGCTAAACGAAGTGTACTCAACACCCCATATTAAACGCCTAAAAATACACCTGACTAGTAAGAATCTTAAAACCTGTGGATTTATATGTCTCCGAAAGAGAATCAAGCGTGTGTACGGCGGCATAAACGCAGCAGTGATAGGATTGGTGAGGTTCGGTGAGCAAATGCAGACCCTTTGAAGTCATATTGCATGGTACCCATTCCATGGGTCTCAACTCTCCAGGTTTAAGGGATTCTTCCTTCAGCTAAAACATGCATGTGGAACCCAGAGTATGATCCACCGTGTGATCGGGAAACGTGTTCAAATGTGTCTCAGTTTTCGTCCCCTGGTACTCGGGTGCAATATTCAAGACGCTTTACTAACACTCTCCCCACTTGGAGAGTCAGTGCCTTTAAACTCCTGTTTGGCCCAGTTTGCAATTTCTGCGGAAAATGTACAGGAATAGGGAGAACCAATGAGAGACTAGCTGGAGGTGTCTGGACGGGCAAATTTAACTCTCATTTCCCAGCAGGAAGAGGAATTAACCAAAGGCTCAGCGTGCCATGCCGGAACCACACTAGGGCCTGAAGCAATCCTGCGGTGTTGTGGCCAGCTCACAAGAAAGCGAGTTGAAGAAAGGAGCTCAGGGGCACTGTAATTCACAAACCTGCAGAGTTATAAATGACAGCTATCGTCCAAAAATATATTGAAGTAAGGCTGCCAAGAGGACTTGAAAGCGGGGCAGAATTGCAGGAAACCGATTTCAGGAGGTAGACGGGAATTGCATGTAAAGCATAGGAAAAGAGGCAGAACGTCCACAATGATGCACTTGGCCAAAAAGGGCGTATGCGTTTTTTCCTGAATATATTCAGGAAAAAACGCATACGCCCTTTTTGGCCAACCAAGCAAGCTTGCAAAGGAAATCTGCACTACAATGAAGTCTCACTGCCCCCCGGTCAAAAGGGCCATCTGAAAAAAGTGTAAAATCCAGAAAGGCAAGACAGGACATGGAGAATTGGGAGCCTTGTTATGCTGATGGGCGGGATGTAAATTGCCAACAGCCACTCTGGAGAAGTGTATGCTGTTTCCTGAAACATCTAAAAAATAAAGCAACAGAGCCTAGGGCACTTCCACTTATGGTCCTATAGCTTAGGGAAATTAAAATCAAAAAGACACAGCCACCCCAAAGTTTGGGACGGCTCTGTTTACAAGAACCTCGTTTACGGTACAAGTTCAATATCACAGAAAGCGAAAAATGGATAAAGAAGTTGTGGTACTTACGTACAAAGCAATATCACTCAGCAATGAAATCTATGTCATCAGGCCTGTCGCAGCATAATGAGTGGATTCAGGTACGATGATTCTAAGTGAAATAAGTCACACAGAAAAAGAAACATCATAAGATATCACTACTACACGGAATGTAAACTTGGCTACACAGGAACTGAATTACAAAACAGAACAGGGTCTCAAATGTAGAAAACCAACTTATGCTTGCTTAAGGGGAAAGGTGAGTTGGGGTGCTGCATGAAACCAGAGATTGAAATTAGCACAGATACCGTGCCATAAGCCAAAAATGTAATAGACAACAGCTACTCCTTGCTAAACGAAGTGTACTCAACACCCCATATTAAACGCCTAAGAATACACCTGACTAGTAAGAATCTTAAAACCTGTGGATTTATATGTCTCCGAAAGAGAATCAAGCGTGTGTACGGCGGCATAAACGCAGCAGTGATAGGATTGGTGAGGTTCGGTGAGCAAATGCAGACCCTTTGAAGTCATATTGCATGGTACCCATTCCATGGGTCTCAACTCTCCAGGTTTAAGGGATTCTTCCTTCAGCTAAAACATGCATGTGGAACCCAGAGTATGATCCACCGTGTGATCGGGAAACGTGTTCCAATGTGTCTCAGTTTTCGTCCCCTGGTACTAGGGTGCAACATTCAAGACGCTTTACTAACACTCTCCCCACTTGGAGAGTCAGTGCCTTTAAACTCCTGTTTGGCCCAGTTTGCAATTTCTGCGGAAAATGTACAGGAATAGGGAGAACCAATGAGAGACTAGCTGGAGGTGTCTGGACGGGCAAATTTAACTTTCATTTCCCACCAGGAAGAGGAATTAATCAAAGGTTCAGCATGCCGTGCCGGAACCACACTAGGGCCTGAAGCAATCCTGCGGTGTTGCGGCCAGCTCACAAGAAAGCGAGTTGAAGAAAGGAGCTAAGGGGCACTGTAATTCACAAACCTGCAGAGTTATAAATGACAGCTATCGTCCAAAAATATATTGAAGTAAGGCTGCCAAGAGGACTTCAAAGCGGGGCAGAATTGCAGGAAACCGATTTCAGGAGGTAGACGGGAATTGCATGTAAAGCATAGGAAAAGAGGCAGAACGTCCACAATGATGCACTTGGCCAAAAAGGGCGTATGCGTTTTTTCCTGAATATATTCAGGAAAAAACGCATACGCCCTTTTTGGCCAACCAAGCAAGCTTGCAAAGGAAATCTGCACTACAATGAAGTCTCACTGCCCCCCGGTCAAAAGGGCCATCTGAAAAAAGTGTAAAATCCAGAAAGGCAAGACAGGACATGGAGAATTGGGAGCCTTGTTATGCTGATGGGCGGGATGTAAATTGCCAACAGCCACTCTGGAGAAGTGTATGGTGTTTCCTGAAACATCTAAAAAACAAAGCAACAGAGCCTAGGGCACTTCCACTTATGGTCCTATAGCTTAGGAATATTAAAATCAAAAAGACACAGCCACCCCAAAGTTTGGGCTGGCTCTGTTTACAAGAACCTCGTTTACGGTACAAGATCAATATCACAGAAAGCGAAAAATGGATAAAGAAGTTGTGGTACTTACGTACAATGCAATATCACTCAGCAATGAAATCTATGTCATCAGGCCCATAGCAGCATAATGAGTGGATTAGGTACGATGATTCTAAGTGAAATAAGTCACACAGAAAAAGAAACATCATAAGGTATCACTACTACACGGCATGTAAACTTGGCTACACAGGAACTGAATTACAAAACAGAACAGGGTCTCAAATGTAGAAAACCAACTTACGCTAGCTTAAGGGGAAAGGTGAGTTGGGGTGCTGCATGAAACCAGAGATTGAAATTAGCACAGATACCGTTCCATAAGCCAAATATGTAATAGACAAGAGCTACTCCTTGCTCAACGAAGTGGACTCAACACCCCATATTAAACGCCTAAGAATATACCTGACTAGTAAGAATCTTAAAACCTACGGATTTATATGTCTCCGAAAGACAATCAAGCGTGTGTACAGCGGCATAAACGCAGCAGTGATAGGATTGGTGAGGTTCGGTGAGCAAATGCAGACCCTTTGAAGTCGTATTGCATGGTACCCATTCCATGGGTCTCAACTCTCCAGGTTTAAGGGATTCTTCCTTCAGCTAAAACATGCATGTGGAACCCAGAGTATGATCCACCGTGTGATCGGGAAACGTGTTCAAATGTGTCTCAGTTTTCGTCCCCTGGTACTCGGGTGCAAACTCCAGACGCTTTACTAACACTCTCCCCACTTGGAGAGTCAGTGCCTTTAACCTCCTGTTTGGCCCAGTTTGCAATTTCTGCGGAAAATGTACAGGAATAGGGAGAACCAATGAGAGACTAGCTGGGGGTGTCTGGACGGGCAAATTTAACTCTCATTTCCCACCAGGAAGAGGAATTAACCAAAGGCTCAGCGTGCCGTGCCGGAACCACACTAGGGCCTGAAGCAATCCTGCGGTGTTGCGGCCAGCTCACAAGAAAGCGAGTTGAAGAAAGGAGCTCAGGGACACTGTAATTCACAAACCTGCAGAGTTATAAATGACAGCTATCGTCCAAAAATATATTGAAGTAAGGCTGCCAAGAGGACTTCAAAGCGGGGCAGAATTGCAGGAAACCGATTTCAGGAGGTAGACGGGAATTGCATGTAAAGCATAGGAAAAGAGGCAGAACGTCCACAATGATGCACTTGGCCAAAAAGGGCGTATGCGTTTTTTCCTGAATATATTCAGGAAAAAACGCATACGCCCTTTTTGGCCAACCAAGCAAGCTTGCAAAGGAAATCTGCACTACAATGAAGTCTCACTGCCCCCCGGTCAAAAGGGCCATCTGAAAAAAGTGTAAAATCCAGAAAGGCAAGACAGGCCATGGAGAACTGGGAGCCTTGTTATGCTGATGGGCGGGATGTAAATTGCCAACAGCCACTCTGGAGAAGTGTATGGTGTTTCCTGAAACATCTAAAAAACAAAGCAACAGAGCCTAGGGCACTTCCACTTATGGTCCTATAGCTTAGGAATATTAAAATCAAAAAGACACAGCCACCCCAAAGTTTGGGCTGGCTCTGTTTACAAGAACCTCGTTTACGGTACAAGATCAATATCACAGAAAGCGAAAAATGGATAAAGAAGTTGTGGTACTTACGTACAATGCAATATCACTCAGCAATGAAATCTATGTCATCAGGCCCATAGCAGCATAATGAGTGGATTAGGTACGATGATTCTAAGTGAAATAAGTCACACAGAAAAAGAAACATCATAAGGTATCACTACTACACGGCATGTAAACTTGGCTACACAGGAACTGAATTACAAAACAGAACAGGGTCTCAAATGTAGAAAACCAACTTACGCTAGCTTAAGGGGAAAGGTGAGTTGGGGTGCTGCATGAAACCAGAGATTGAAATTAGCACAGATACCGTTCCATAAGCCAAATATGTAATAGACAAGAGCTACTCCTTGCTCAACGAAGTGGACTCAACACCCGATATTAAACGCCTAAGAATATACCTGACTAGAAATAATCTTAAAACCTACGGATTTATATGTCTCCGAAAGACAATCAAGCGTGTGTACAGCGGCATAAACGCAGCAGTGATAGGATTGGTGAGGTTCGGTGAGCAAATGCAGACCCTTTGAAGTCGTATTGCATGGTACCCATTCCATGGGTCTCAACTCTCCAGGTTTAAGGGATTCTTCCTTCAGCTAAAACATGCATGTGGAACCCAGAGTATGATCCACCGTGTGATCGGGAAACGTGTTCAAATGTGTCTCAGTTTTCGTCCCCTGGTACTCGGGTGCAAACTCCAGACGCTTTACTAACACTCTCCCCACTTGGAGAGTCAGTGCCTTTAACCTCCTGTTTGGCCCAGTTTGCAATTTCTGCGGAAAATGTACAGGAATAGGGAGAACCAATGAGAGACTAGCTGGGGGTGTCTGGACGGGCAAATTTAACTCTCATTTCCCACCAGGAAGAGGAATTAACCAAAGGCTCAGCGTGCCGTGCCGGAACCACACTAGGGCCTGAAGCAATCCTGCGGTGTTGCGGCCAGCTCACAAGAAAGCGAGTTGAAGAAAGGAGCTCAGGGACACTGTAATTCACAAACCTGCAGAGTTATAAATGACAGCTATCGTCCAAAAATATATTGAAGTAAGGCTGCCAAGAGGACTTCAAAGCGGGGCAGAATTGCAGGAAACCGATTTCAGGAGGTAGACGGGAATTGCATGTAAAGCATAGGAAAAGAGGCAGAACGTCCACAATGATGCACTTGGCCAGAAAGGGCGTATGCGTTTTTTCCTGAATATATTCAGGAAAAAACGCATACGCCCTTTTTGGCCAACCAAGCAAGCTTGCAAAGGAAATCTGCACTACAATGAAGTCTCACTGCCCCCCAGTCAAAAGAGCCATCTGAAAAAAGTGTAAAATCCAGAAAGGCAGGACAGGCTAAGGAGAACTGGGAGCCTTTTTATGCTGATGGGTGGGATGTAAATTGCCAACAGCCACTCTGCAGAAGTGTATGGTGTTTCCTGAAACATCCAAAAAACAAAGCAACAGACCCTAGGGCACTTCCACTTATGGTCCTATAGATTAGGGAAATTAAAATCAAAAAGACACAGCCACCCCGAAGTTTGGGACAGCTCTGTTTAAAAGAACCTCATTTACCGTACAAGTTCAATATCACAGAAAGCGAAAAATGGATAAAGAAGTTGTGGTACTTACGTACAATGCAATATCACTCAGCAATGAAATCTATGTCATCAGGCCCATAGCAGCATAATGAGTGGATTCAGGTACGATGATTCTAAGTGAAATAAGTCACACAGAAAAAGAAACATCATAAGATATCACTACTACACGTAATGTAAACTTGGCTACACAGGAACTAAATTACTAAACAGAACAGAGTGTCAAATGTAGAAAACCAATTTATGCTTGCTTAAGGGGAAAGGTGAGTTGGGGTGCTGCATACAACAAGAGATTGAAGTTAGCACAGATACCGTTCCATAAGCCAAATATATAATAGACAAGTGCTACTCCTTGCTCAACGAAGTGGACTCAACACCCCATATTAAACGCCTAACAATATACCTGACTAGTAAGAATCTTAAAACCTATGGATTTATATGTCTCCGAAAGAGAATCAAGCGTGTGTACAGCGGCATAAACGCAGCAGCGATAGGATTGGTGAGGTTCGGTGAGCAAATGCAGACACTTTGAAGTCATATTGCATGGTACCCATTCCATGGGTCTCAACTCTCCAGGTTTAAGGGATTCTTCCTTCAGCTAAAACATGCATGTGGAACCCAGAGTATGATCCACCGTGTGATTGGGAAACGTGTTCAAATGTGTCTCAGTTTTCGTCCCCTGGTACTCGGGTGCAACATCCAAGACGCTTTACTAACACTCTCCCCACTTGGAGAGTCAGTGCCTTTAACCTCCTGTTTGGCCCAGTTTGCAATTTCTGCGGAAAATGTACAGGAATAGGGAGAACCAATGAGAGACTAGCTGGAGGTGTCTGGACGGGCAAATTTAACTCTCATTTCCCACCAGGAAGAGGAATTAACCAAAGGTTCAGCGTGCCATGCCGGAACCACACTAGGGCCTGAAGCAATCCTGCGGTGTTGTGGCCAGCTCACAAGAAAGCGAGTTGAAGAAAGGAGCTCAGGGGCACTGTAATTCACAAACCTGCAGAGTTATAAATGACAGCTATCGTCCAAAAATATATTGAAGGAAGGCTGCCAAGAGGACTTGAAAGCGGGGCAGAATTGCAGGAAACCGATTTCAGGAGGTAGACGGGAATTGCATGTAAAGCATAGGAAAAGAGGCAGAACGTCCACAATGATGCACTTGGCCAAAAAGGGCGTATGCGTTTTTTCCTGAATATATTCAGGAAAAAACGCATACGCCCTTTTTGGCCAACCAAGCAAGCTTGCAAAGGAAATCTGCGCTACAATGAAGTCTCACTGCCCCCCGGTCAAAAGGGCCATCTGAAAAAAGTGTAAAATCCAGAAAGGCAAGACAGGACATGGAGAATTGGGAGCCTTGTTATGCTGATGGGCGGGATGTAAATTGCCAACAGCCACTCTGGAGAAGTGTATGCTGTTTCCTGAAACATCTAAAAAACAAAGCAACAGAGCCTAGGGCACTTCCACTTATGGTCCTATAGCTTAGGGAAATGAAAATCAAAAAGACACAGCCACCCCAAAGTTTGGGACGGCTCTGTTTACAAGAACCTCGTTTACGGTACAAGTTCAATATCACAGAAAGCGAAAAATGGATAAAGAAGTTGTGGTACTTACGTACAATGCAATATCACTCAGCAATGAAATCTATGTCATCAGGCCCTTAGCAGCATAATGAGTGGATTCAGGTACGATGATTGTAAGTGAAATAAGTCACACAGAAAAAGAAACATCATAAGATATCACTACTACACGGAATGTAAACTTGGCTACACAGAAACTGAATTTCAAAACAGAACAGGGTCTCAAATGTAGAAAACCAACTTATGCTTGCTTAAGGGGAAAGGTGAGTTGGGGTGCTGCATGAAACCAGAGATTGAAATTAGCACAGATACCGTTCCATAAGCCAAATATGTAATAGACAAGAGCTACTCCTTGCTCAACGAAGTGGACTCAACACCCCATATTAAATGCTTAAGAATATACCTGACTAGAAATAATCTTAAAAACTACGAATTTATATGTCTCCGAAAGACAATCAAGCGTGTGTACAGCGGCATAAACGCAGCAGTGATAGGATTGGTGAGGTTCGGTGAGCAAATGCAGACCCTTTGAAGTCATATTGCATGGTACCCATTCCATGGGTCTCAACTCTCCAGGTTTAAGGGATTCTTCCTTCAGCTAAAACATGCATGTGGAACCCAGAGTATGATCCACCGTGTGATCGGGAAACGTGTTCAAATGTGTCTCAGTTTCCGTCCCCTGGTACTCGGGTGCAACACTCCAGACGCTTTACTAACACTCTCCCCACTTGGAGAGTCAGTGCCTTTAACCTCCTGTTTGGCCCAGTTTGCAATTTCTGCGGAAAATGTACAGGAATAGGGTGAACCAATGAGAAACTAGCTGGAGGTGTCTGGACGGGCAAATTTAACTCTCATTTCCCACCAGGAAGAGGAATTAACCAAAGGCTCAGCGTGCCGTGCCGGAACCACACTAGGGCCTGAGGGAATCCTGCGGTGTTGCGGCCAGCTCACAAGAAAGCGAGTTGAAGAAAGGAGCTCAGGGGCACTGTAATTCACAAACCTGCAGAGTTATAAATGACAGCTATCGTCCAAAAATATATTGAAGTAAGGCTGCCAAGAGGACTTGAAAGCGGGGCAGAATTGTAGGAAATCGATTTCAGGAGGTACACTGGAATTGCATGTAAAGCATAGAAAAGAGGCAGAACGTCCACAATGATGCACTTGGCCAAAAAGGGCGTATGCGTTTTTTCCTGAATATATTCAGGAAAAAACGCATACGCCCTTTTTGGCCAACCAAGCAAGCTTGCAAAGGATATCTGAACTACAATGAAGTCTCACTGCCCCCCGGTCAAAAGGGCCATCTGAAAAAAGTGTAAAATCCAGAAAGGCAGGACAGGCCATGGAGAACTGGGAGCCTTGTTATGCTGATGGGCGGGATGTAAATTGCCAACAGCCACTCTGAAGAAGTGTATGGTGTTTCCTGAAACATCTAAAAAACAAAGCAACAGAGCCTAGGGCACTTCCACTTATGGTCCTATAGCTTAGGGAAATTAAAATCAAAAAGACACGGTCACCCCAAAGTTTGGGACGGCTCTGTTTACAAGAACCTCGTTTACGGTACAAGTTCAATATCACAGAAAGCGAAAAATGGATAAAGAAGTTGTGGTACTTACGTACAATGCAATATCACTCAGCAATGAAATCTATGTCATCAGGCCCGTAGCAGCATAATGAGTGGATGCAGGTATGATGAGTCTAAGTGAAATAAGTCACACAGAAAAAGAAACATCATAAAATATCACTACTACACGGAATGTAAAGTTGGCTACACAGGAACTGAATTACAAAACAGAACAGGGTCTCAAATGTAGAAAACCAACTTATGCTTGCTTAAGGGGAAAGGTGAGTTGGGGTGCTGCATGAAACCAGAGATTGAAATTAGCACAGATACCGTGCCATAAGCCAAATATGTAATAGACAAGAGCTACTCCTTGCTAAACGAAGTGTACTCAACACCCCATATTAAACGCCTAAAAATACACCTGACTAGTAAGAATCTTAAAACCTGTGGATTTATATGTCTCCGAAAGAGAATCAAGCGTGTGTACGGCGGCATAAACGCAGCAGTGATAGGATTGGTGAGGTTCGGTGAGCAAATGCAGACCCTTTGAAGTCATATAGCATGGTACCCATTCCATGGGTCTCAACTCTCCAGGTTTAAGGGATTCTTCCTTCAGCTAAAACATGCATGTGGAACCCAGAGTATGATCCACCGTGTGATCGGGAAACGTGTTCAAATGTGTCTCAGTTTTCGTCCCCTGGTACTCGGGTGCAATATTCAAGACGCTTTACTAACACTCTCCCCACTTGGAGAGTCAGTGCCTTTAAACTCCTGTTTGGCCCAGTTTGCAATTTCTGCGGAAAATGTACAGGAATAGGGAGAACCAATGAGAGACTAGCTGGAGGTGTCTGGACGGGCAAATTTAACTCTCATTTCCCAGCAGGAAGAGGAATTAACCAAAGGCTCAGCGTGCCATGCCGGAACCACACTAGGGCCTGAAGCAATCCTGCGGTGTTGTGGCCAGCTCACAAGAAAGCGAGTTGAAGAAAGGAGCTCAGGGGCACTGTAATTCACAAACCTGCAGAGTTATAAATGACAGCTATCGTCCAAAAATATATTGAAGTAAGGCTGCCAAGAGGACTTGAAAGCGGGGCAGAATTGCAGGAAACCGATTTCAGGAGGTAGACGGGAATTGCATGTAAACCATAGGAAAAGAGGCAGAACGTCCACAATGATGCACTTGGCCAAAAAGGGCGTATGCGTTTTTTCCTGAATATATTCAGGAAAAAACGCATACGCCCTTTTTGGCCAACCAAGCAAGCTTGCAAAGGAAATCTGCACTACAATGAAGTCTCACTGCCCCCCGGTCAAAAGGGCCATCTGAAAAAAGTGTAAAATCCAGAAAGGCAAGACAGGACATGGAGAATTGGGAGCCTTGTTATGCTGATGGGCAGGATGTAAATTGCCAACAGCCACTCTGGAGAAGTGTATGCTGTTTCCTGAAACATCTAAAAAATAAAGCAACAGAGCCTAGGGCACTTCCACTTATGGTCCTATAGCTTAGGGAAATTAAAATCAAAAAGACACAGCCACCCCAAAGTTTGGGACGGCTCTGTTTACAAGAACCTCGTTTACGGTACAAGTTCAATATCACAGAAAGCGAAAAATGGATAAAGAAGTTGTGGTACTTACGTACAATGCAATATCACTCAGCAATGAAATCTATGTCATCAGGCCTGTCGCAGCATAATGAGTGGATTCAGGTACGATGATTCTAAGTGAAATAAGTCACACAGAAAAAGAAACATCATAAGATATCACTACTACACGGAATGTAAACTTGGCTACACAGGAACTGAATTACAAAACAGAACAGGGTCTCAAATGTAGAAAACCAACTTATGCTTGCTTAAGGGGAAAGGTGAGTTGGGGTGCTGCATGAAACCAGAGATTGAAATTAGCACAGATACCGTGCCATAAGCCAAAAATGTAATAGACAACAGCTACTCCTTGCTAAACGAAGTGTACTCAACACCCCATATTAAACGCCTAAGAATACACCTGACTAGTAAGAATCTTAAAACCTGTGGATTTATATGTCTCCGAAAGAGAATCAAGCGTGTGTACGGCGGCATAAACGCAGCAGTGATAGGATTGGTGAGGTTCGGTGAGCAAATGCAGACCCTTTGAAGTCATATTGCATGGTACCCATTCCATGGGTCTCAACTCTCCAGGTTTAAGGGATTCTTCCTTCAGCTAAAACATGCATGTGGAACCCAGAGTATGATCCACCGTGTGATCGGGAAACGTGTTCCAATGTGTCTCAGTTTTCGTCCCAGGGTACTAGGGTGCAACATTCAAGACGCTTTACTAACACTCTCCCCACTTGGAGAGTCAGTGCCTTTAAACTCCTGTTTGGCCCAGTTTGCAATTTCTGCGGAAAATGTACAGGAATAGGGAGAACCAATGAGAGACTAGCTGGAGGTGTCTGGACGGGCAAATTTAACTTTCATTTCCCACCAGGAAGAGGAATTAATCAAAGGTTCAGCATGCCGTGCCGGAACCACACTAGGGCCTGAAGCAATCCTGCGGTGTTGCGGCCAGCTCACAAGAAAGCGAGTTGAAGAAAGGAGCTAAGGGGCACTGTAATTCACAAACCTGCAGAGTTATAAATGACAGCTATCGTCCAAAAATATATTGAAGTAAGGCTGCCAAGAGGACTTGAAAGCGGGGCAGAATTGCAGGAAACCGATTTCAGGAGGTAGACGGGAATTGCATGTAAAGCATAGGAAAAGAGGCAGAACGTCCACAATGATGCACTTGGCCAAAAAGGGCGTATGCGTTTTTTCCTGAATATATTCAGGAAAAAACGCATACGCCCTTTTTGGCCAACCAAGCAAGCTTGCAAAGGAAATCTGCACTACAATGAAGTCTCACTGCCCCCCGGTCAAAAGGGCCATCTGAAAAAAGTGTAAAATCCAGAAAGGCAAGACAGGACATGGAGAATTGGGAGCCTTGTTATGCTGATGGGCGGGATGTAAATTGCCAACAGCCACTCTGGAGAAGTGTATGGTGTTTCCTGAAACATCTAAAAAACAAAGCAACAGAGCCTAGGGCACTTCCACTTATGGTCCTATAGCTTAGGAATATTAAAATCAAAAAGACACAGCCACCCCAAAGTTTGGGCTGGCTCTGTTTACAAGAACCTCGTTTACGGTACAAGATCAATATCACAGAAAGCGAAAAATGGATAAAGAAGTTGTGGTACTTACGTACAATGCAATATCACTCAGCAATGAAATCTATGTCATCAGGCCCATAGCAGCATAATGAGTGGATTAGGTACGATGATTCTAAGTGAAATAAGTCACACAGAAAAAGAAACATCATAAGGTATCACTACTACACGGCATGTAAACTTGGCTACACAGGAACTGAATTACAAAACAGAACAGGGTCTCAAATGTAGAAAACCAACTTACGCTAGCTTAAGGGGAAAGGTGAGTTGGGGTGCTGCATGAAACCAGAGATTGAAATTAGCACAGATACCGTTCCATAAGCCAAATATGTAATAGACAAGAGCTACTCCTTGCTCAACGAAGTGGACTCAACACCCGATATTAAACGCCTAAGAATATACCTGACTAGAAATAATCTTAAAACCTACGGATTTATATGTCTCCGAAAGACAATCAAGCGTGTGTACAGCGGCATAAACGCAGCAGTGATAGGATTGGTGAGGTTCGGTGAGCAAATGCAGACCCTTTGAAGTCGTATTGCATGGTACCCATTCCATGGGTCTCAACTCTCCAGGTTTAAGGGATTCTTCCTTCAGCTAAAACATGCATGTGGAACCCAGAGTATGATCCACCGTGTGATCGGGAAACGTGTTCAAATGTGTCTCAGTTTTCGTCCCCTGGTACTCGGGTGCAAACTCCAGACGCTTTACTAACACTCTCCCCACTTGGAGAGTCAGTGCCTTTAACCTCCTGTTTGGCCCAGTTTGCAATTTCTGCGGAAAATGTACAGGAATAGGGAGAACCAATGAGAGACTAGCTGGGGGTGTCTGGACGGGCAAATTTAACTCTCATTTCCCACCAGGAAGAGGAATTAACCAAAGGCTCAGCGTGCCGTGCCGGAACCACACTAGGGCCTGAAGCAATCCTGCGGTGTTGCGGCCAGCTCACAAGAAAGCGAGTTGAAGAAAGGAGCTCAGGGACACTGTAATTCACAAACCTGCAGAGTTATAAATGACAGCTATCGTCCAAAAATATATTGAAGTAAGGCTGCCAAGAGGACTTCAAAGCGGGGCAGAATTGCAGGAAACCGATTTCAGGAGGTAGACGGGAATTGCATGTAAAGCATAGGAAAAGAGGCAGAACGTCCACAATGATGCACTTGGCCAGAAAGGGCGTATGCGTTTTTTCCTGAATATATTCAGGAAAAAACGCATACGCCCTTTTTGGCCAACCAAGCAAGCTTGCAAAGGAAATCTGCACTACAATGAAGTCTCACTGCCCCCCAGTCAAAAGAGCCATCTGAAAAAAGTGTAAAATCCAGAAAGGCAGGACAGGCTAAGGAGAACTGGGAGCCTTTTTATGCTGATGGGTGGGATGTAAATTGCCAACAGCCACTCTGCAGAAGTGTATGGTGTTTCCTGAAACATCCAAAAAACAAAGCAACAGAGCCTAGGGAACTTCCACTTATGGTCCTATAGATTAGGGAAATTAAAATCAAAAAGACACAGCCACCCCGAAGTTTGGGACAGCTCTGTTTAAAAGAACCTCATTTACGGTACAAGTTCAATATCACAGAAAGCGAAAAATGGATAAAGAAGTTGTGGTACTTACGTACAATGCAATATCACTCAGCAATGAAATCTATGTCATCAGGCCCATAGCAGCATAATGAGTGGATTCAGGTACGATGATTCTAAGTGAAATAAGTCACACAGAAAAAGAAACATCATAAGATATCACTACTACACGTAATGTAAACTTGGCTACACAGGAACTAAATTACTAAACAGAACAGAGTGTAAAATGTAGAAAACCAATTTATGCTTGCTTAAGGGGAAAGGTGAGTTGGGGTGCTGCATACAACAAGAGATTGAAGTTAGCACAGATACCGTTCCATAAGCCAAATATATAATAGACAAGTGCTACTCCTTGCTCAACGAAGTGGACTCAACACCCCATATTAAACGCCTAACAACATACCTGACTAGTAAGAATCTTAAAACCTATGGATTTATATGTCTCCGAAAGAGAATCAAGCGTGTGTACAGCGGCATAAACGCAGCAGCGATAGGATTGGTGAGGTTCGGTGAGCAAATGCAGACACTTTGAAGTCATATTGCATGGTACCCATTCCATGGGTCTCAACTCTCCAGGTTTAAGGGATTCTTCCTTCAGCTAAAACATGCATGTGGAACCCAGAGTATGATCCACCGTGTGATTGGGAAACGTGTTCAAATGTGTCTCAGTTTTCTTCCCCTGGTACTCGGGTGCAATATCCAAGACGCTTTACTAACACTCTCCCCACTTGGAGAGTCAGTGCCTTTAACCTCCTGTTTGGCCCAGTTTGCAATTTCTGCGGAAAATGTACAGGAATAGGGAGAACCAATGAGAGACTAGCTGGAGGTGTCTGGACGGGCAAATTTAACTCTCATTTCCCACCAGGAAGAGGAATTAACCAAAGGTTCAGCGTGCCATGCCGGAACCACACTAGGGCCTGAAGCAATCCTGCGGTGTTCTGGCCAGCTCACAAGAAAGCGAGTTGAAGAAAGGAGCTCAGGGGCACTGTAATTCACAAACCTGCAGAGTTATAAATGACAGCTATCGTCCAAAAATATATTGAAGGAAGGCTGCCAAGAGGACTTGAAAGCGGGGCAGAATTGCAGGAAACCGATTTCAGGAGGTAGACGGGAATTGCATGTAAAGCATAGGAAAAGAGGCAGAACGTCCACAATGATGCACTTGGCCAAAAAGGGCGTATGCGTTTTTTCCTGAATATATTCAGGAAAAAACGCATACGCCCTTTTTGGCCAACCAAGCAAGCTTGCAAAGGAAATCTGCGCTACAATGAAGTCTCACTGCCCCCCGGTCAAAAGGGCCATCTGAAAAAAGTGTAAAATCCAGAAAGGCAAGACAGGACATGGAGAATTGGGAGCCTTGTTATGCTGATGGGCGGGATGTAAATTGCCAACAGCCACTCTGGAGAAGTGTATGCTGTTTCCTGAAACATCTAAAAAACAAAGCAACAGAGCCTAGGGCACTTCCACTTATGGTCCTATAGCTTAGGGAAATGAAAATCAAAAAGACACAGCCACCCCAAAGTTTGGGACGGCTCTGTTTACAAGAACCTCGTTTACGGTACAAGTTCAATATCACAGAAAGCGAAAAATGGATAAAGAAGTTGTGGTACTTACGTACAATGCAATATCACTCAGCAATGAAATCTATGTCATCAGGCCCGTAGCAGCATAATGAGTGGATTCAGGTACGATGATTGTAAGTGAAATAAGTCACACAGAAAAAGAAACATCATAAGATATCACTACTACACGGAATGTAAACTTGGCTACACAGAAACTGAATTTCAAAACAGAACAGGGTCTCAAATGTAGAAAACCAACTTATGCTTGCTTAAGGGGAAAGGTGAGTTGGGGTGCTGCATGAAACCAGAGATTGAAATTAGCACAGATACCGTTCCATAAGCCAAATATGTAATAGACAAGAGCTACTCCTTGCTCAACGAAGTGGACTCAACACCCCATATTAAACGCTTAAGAATATACCTGACTAGAAATAATCTTAAAAACTACGAATTTACATGTCTCCGAAAGACAATCAAGCGTGTGTACAGCGGCATAAACGCAGCAGTGATAGGATTAGTGAGGTTCGGTGAGCAAATGCAGACCCTTTGAAGTCATATTGCATGGTACCCATTCCATGGGTCTCAACTCTCCAGGTTTAAGGGATTCTTCCTTCAGCTAAAACATGCATGTGGAACACAGAGTATGATCCACCGTGTGATCGGGAAACGTGTTCAAATGTGTCTCAGTTTCCGTCCCCTGGTACTCGGGTGCAACACTCCAGACGCTTTACTAACACTCTCCCCACTTGGAGAGTCAGTGCCTTTAACCTCCTGTTTGGCCCAGTTTGCAATTTCTGCGGAAAATGTACAGGAATAGGGAGAACCAATGAGAAACTAGCTGGAGGTGTCTGGACGGGCAAATTTAACTCTCATTTCCCACCAGGAAGAGGAATTAACCAAAGGCTCAGCGTGCCGTGCCGGAACCACACTAGGGCCTGAAGCAATCCTGCGGTGTTGCGGCCAGCTCACAAGAAAGCGAGTTGAAGAAAGGAGCTCAGGGGCACTGTAATTCACAAACCTGCAGAGTTATAAATGACAGCTATCGTCCAAAAATATATTGAAGTAAGGCTGCCAAGAGGACTTGAAAGCGGGGCAGAATTGTAGGAAATCGATTTCAGGAGGTACACTGGAATTGCATGTAAAGCATAGAAAAGAGGCAGAACGTCCACAATGATGCACTTGGCCAAAAAGGGCATATGCGTTTTTTCCTGAATATATTCAGGAAAAAACGCATACGCCCTTTTTGGCCAACCAAGCAAGCTTGCAAAGGATATCTGAACTACAATGAAGTCTCACTGCCCCCCGGTCAAAAGGGCCATCTGAAAAAAGTGTAAAATCCAGAAAGGCAGGACAGGCCATGGAGAACTGGGAGCCTTGTTATGCTGATGGGCGGGATGTAAATTGCCAACAGCCACTCTGAAGAAGTGTATGGTGTTTCCTGAAACATCTAAAAAACAAAGCAACAGAGCCTAGGGCACTTCCACTTATGGTCCTATAGCTTAGGGAAATTAAAATCAAAAAGACACGGTCACCCCAAAGTTTGGGACGGCTCTGTTTACAAGAACCTCGTTTACGGTACAAGTTCAATATCACAGAAAGCGAAAAATGGATAAAGAAGTTGTGGTACTTACGTACAATGCAATATCACTCAGCAATGAAATCTATGTCATCAGGCCCGTAGCAGCATAATGAGTGGATGCAGGTATGATGAGTCTAAGTGAAATAAGTCACACAGAAAAAGAAACATCATAAGATATCACTACTACACGGAATGTAAAGTTGGCTACACAGGAACTGAATTACAAAACAGAACAGGGTCTCAAATGTAGAAAACCAACTTACGCTAGCTTAAGGGGAAAGGTGAGTTGGGGTGCTGCATGAAACCAGAGATTGAAATTAGCACACATACCATTCCATAAGCCAAATATGTAATAGACAAGAGCTACTCCTTGCTCAACGAAGTGGACTCAACACCCGATATTAAACGCCTAAGAATATACCTGACTAGAAATAATCTAAAAACCTACGGATTTATATGTCTTCGAAAGACAATCAAGCGTGTGTACAGCGGCATAAACGCAGCAGTGATAGGATTGGTGAGGTTCGGTGAGCAAATGCAGACCCTTTGAAGTCATATTGCATGGTACCCATTCCATGGGTCTCAACTCTCCAGGTTTAAGGGATTCTTCCTTCAGCTAAAACATGCATGTGGAACCCAGAGTATGATCCACTGTGTGATCGGGAAACGTGTTCAAATGTGTCTCAGTTTTCGTCCCCTGGTACTCGGGTGCAAACTCCAGACGCTTTACTAACACTCTCCCCACTTGGAGAGTCAGTGCCTTTAACCTCCTGTTTGGCCCAGTTTGCAATTTCTGCGGAAAATGTACAGGAATAGGGAGAACCAATGAGAGACTAGCTGGGGGTGTCTGGACGGGCAAATTTAACTCTCATTTCCCACCAGGAAGAGGAATTAACCAAAGGCTCAGTGTGCCGTGCCGGAACCACACTAGGGCCTGAAGCAATCCTGCGGTGTTGCGGCCAGCTCACAAGAAAGCGAGTTGAAGAAAGGAGCTCAGGGGCACTGTAATTCACAAACCTGCAGAGTTATAAATGACAGCTATCGTCCAAAAATATATTGAAGTAAGGCTGCCAAGAGGACTTGAAAGCGGGGCAGAATTGCAGGAAACCGATTTCAGGAGGTAGACGGGAATTGCATGTAAAGCATAGGAAAAGAGGCAGAACGTCCACAATGATGCACTTGGCCAAAAAGGGCGTATGCGTTTTTTCCTGAATATATTCAGGAAAAAACGCATACGCCCTTTTTGGCCAACCAAGCAAGCTTGCAAAGGAAATCTGCACTACAATGAAGTCTCACTGCCCCCCGGTCAAAAGGGCCATCTGAAAAAAGTGTAAAATCCAGAAAGGCAGGACAGGCCATGGAGAACTGGGAGCTTTGTTATGCTGATGGGTGGGATGTAAATTGCCAACAGCCACTCTGGAGAAGTGTATGGTGTTTCCTGAAACATCTAAAAAACAAAGCAACAGAGCCTAGGGCACTTCCACTTATGGTCCTATAGCTTAGGGAAATTAAAATCAAAAAGACACAGCCACCCCAAAGTTTGGGACGGCTCTGTTTACAAGAACCTCGTTTACGGTACAAGTTCAATATCACAGAAAGCGAAAAATGGATAAAGAAGTTGTGGTACTTACGTACAATGCAATATCACTCAGCAATGAAATCTATGTCATCAGGCCCGTCGCAGCATAATGAGTGGATTCAGGTACGATGATTCTAAGTGAAATAAGTCACACAGAAAAAGAAACATCATAAGATATCACTACTACACGGAATGTAAACTTGGCTACACAGGAACTGAATTACAAAACAGAACAGGGTCTCAAATGTAGAAAACCAACTTATGCTTGCTTAAGGGGAAAGGTGAGTTGGGGTGCTGCATGAAACCAGAGATTGAAATTAGCACAGATACCGTGCCATAAGCCAAAAATGTAATAGACAAGAGCTACTCCTTGCTAAACGAAGTGTACTCAACACCCCATATTAAACGCCTAAGAATACACCTGACTAGTAAGAATCTTAAAACCTGTGGATTTATATGTCTCCGAAAGAGAATCAAGCGTGTGTACGGCGGCATAAACGCAGCAGTGATAGGATTGGTGAGGTTCGGTGAGCAAATGCAGACCCTTTGAAGTCATATTGCATGGTACCCATTCCATGGGTCTCAACTCTCCAGGTTTAAGGGATTCTTCCTTCAGCTAAAACATGCATGTGGAACCCAGAGTATGATCCACCGTGTGGTCGGGAAACGTGTTCCAATGTGTCTCAGTTTTCGTCCCCTGGTACTAGGGTGCAACATTCAAGACGCTTTACTAACACTCTCCCCACTTGGAGAGTCAGTGCCTTTAAACTCCTGTTTGGCCCAGTTTGCAATTTCTGCGGAAAATGTACAGGAATAGGGAGAACCAATGAGAGACTAGCTGGAGGTGTCTGGACGGGCAAATTTAACTCTCATTTCCCACCAGGAAGAGGAATTAATCAAAGGTTCAGCATGCCGTGCCGGAACCACACTAGGGCCTGAAGCAATCCTGCGGTGTTGCGGCCAGCTCACAAGAAAGCGAGTTGAAGAAAGGAGCTAAGGGGCACTGTAATTCACAAACCTGCAGAGTTATAAATGACAGCTATCGTCCAAAAATATATTGAAGTAAGGCTGCCAAGAGGACTTGAAAGCGGGGCAGAATTGCAGGAAACCGATTTCAGGAGGTAGACGGGAATTGCATGTAAAGCATAGGAAAAGAGGCAGAACGTCCACAATGATGCACTTGGCCAAAAAGGGCGTATGCGTTTTTTCCTGAATATATTCAGGAAAAAACGCATACGCCCTTTTTGGCCAACCAAGCAAGCTTGCAAAGGAAATCTGCACTACAATGAAGTCTCACTGCCCCCCGGTCAAAAGGGCCATCTGAAAAAAGTGTAAAATTCAGAAAGGCAGGACAGGCCAAAGAGAACTAGGAGCCTTGTTATGCTGATGGGCGGGATGTAAATTGCCAGCAGCCACTCTGGAGAACTGTATGGTGTTTCCTGAAACATCCAAAAAAAAAGCAACAGAGCCTAGGGCATTTCCACTTATGGTCCTATAGCTTAGGGAAATTAAAATTAAAAAGACACAGCCACCCCAAAGTTTGGGACGGCTCTGTTTACAAGAACCTCGTTTACCGTACAAGTTCAATATCACAGAAAGCGAAAAATGGATAAAGAAGTTGTGGTACTTACGTACAATGCAATATCACTCAGCAATGAAATCTATGTCATCAGGCCCGTAACAGCATAATGAGTGGATTCAGGTACGATGATTCTAAGTGAAATAAGTCACACAGAAAAAGAAACATCATAAGATATCACTACTACACGGAATGTAAACTTGGCTTCACAGGAACTGAATTTCAAAACAGAACAGGGTGTCAAATGCAGAAAACCAACTTATGCTTGCTTAAGGGGAAAGGTGAGTTGGGGTGCTGCATAACACCAGAGATTGAAATTAGCACAGACACCATTCCATAAGCCAAATATGTAATAGACAAGAGCTACTCCTTCTTCAACGAAGTGGACTCAACACCCCATATTAAAGGCCTAAGAATATACCTGACTAGTAAGAATCTTAAAACCTTTGGATTTATATGTCGCCAAAGGGAATCAAGCGTGTGTACAGCGGCATAAACGCAGCAGTGATAGGATTGGTGAGGTTCGGTGAGCAAATGCAGGCCCTTTGAAGTCATATTGCATGGTACCCATTCCATGGGTCTCACTCTCCAGGTTTAAGGGATTCTTCCTTCAGCTAAAACATGCATGTGGAACCCAGAGTATGATCCACCGTGTGATTGGGAAACGTGTTCAAATGTGTCTCAGTTTTCGTCCCCTGGTACTCGGGTGCAACATTCCAGACGCTTTACTAACACTCTCCCCACTTGGAGAGTCAGTGCCTTTAACCTCCTGTTTGGCCCAGTTTGCAATTTCTGTGGAAAATGAACAGGAATAGGGAGAACCAATGAGAGACTAGGTGGAGGTGTCTCGACGGGCAAATTTAACTCTAATTTCCCACCAGGAAGAGGAATTAACCAAAGGCTCAGCGTGCCATGCCGGAACCACACTAGGGCCAGAAGCAATCCTGCGGTGTTGCGGCCAGCTCACAAGAAAGCGAGTTGAAGAAAGGAGCTCAGCGGCACTGTAATTCACAAACCTGCAGAGTTATAAATGACAGCTATCTTCCAAAAATATATTGAAGTAAGGCTGCCAAGAGGACTTGAAAGCGGGGCAGAATTGCAGGAAACCGATTTCAGGAGGTAGACTGGAATTGCATGTAAAGCATAGGAAAAGAGGCAGAATGTCCACAATGATACACTTGGCCAAAAAGGGCGTATGCGTTTTTTCCTGAATATATTCAGGAAAAAACGCATACGCCCTTTTTGGCCAACCAAGCAAGCTTGCAAAGGAAATCTGCACTACAATGAAGTCTCACTGCCACCCGGTCAAAAGGGCCATCTGAAAAAAGTGTAAAATCCAGAAAGGAAGGACAGGCCATGGAGAACTGGGAGCCTTATTATGCTGATGGGCGGGATGTAAATTGCCAACAGCCACTCTGGAGAAGTGTATGGTGTTTCCTGAAACATCCAAAAAACAAATCAACAGAGCCTAGGGCACTTCCACTTATGGTCCTATAGCTTAGGGAAATTAAAATCAAAAAGACACAGCCACCCCAAAGTTTGGGACGGCTCTGTTTACAAGAACCTCGTTTACCATACAAGTTCAATATCACAGAAAGCGAAAAATGGATAAAGAATTTGTGGTACTTACGTACAATGCAATATCACTCAGCAATGAAATCTATGTCATCAGGCCCGTAGCAGCATAATGAGTGGATTAAGGTACGATGATTCTAAGTGAAATAAGTCACACAGAAAAAGAAACATCATAAGATATCACTAATACACGGAATGTAAACTTGGCTATACAGGATCTGAATTACAAAACAGAACAGGGTGTCAAATGTAGAAAACCAACTTATGATTGCTTAAGGGGAAAGGTGAGTTGGGGTGCTGCATAAAACCACAGATTGAAATTAGCACAGATACCGTTCCATAAGCCAAATATGTAATAGACAAGAGCTATTCCTTGCTCAACGAAGGGGACTCAACACCCCATATTAAACGCCTAAGAATATACCTGACTAGTGAGAATCTTAAAACCTATGGATTTATATGTCTCCGAAAGAGAATCAAGCGTGTGTACAGCGGCATAAACGCAGCAGTGATAGGATTGGTGAAGTTCGGTGAGCAAATGCAGACCCTTTGAAGTCATATTGCATGGTACCCATTCCATGGGTCTCAACTCTCCAGGTTTAAGTGATGCTCCTTCAGCTAAAACATGCATGTGGAACCCAAAGTATGATCCACCGTGTGATCGGGAAACGTGTTCAAATGTGTCTCAGTTTTCGTCCCCTGGTACTCCGGTGCAACATTCCAGAGGCTTTACTAACACTCTCCCCACTTGGAGAGTCAGTGCCTTTAAACTCCTGTTTGGCCCAGTTTGCAATTTCTGCGGAAGATGAACAGGAAGAGGGAGAACCAATGAGAGACTAGCTGGAGGTGTCTGGACGGGCAAATTTAACTCTCATTTCCCACCAGGAAGATGAATTAACCAAAGGCTCAGCGTGCCATGCCGGAACCACACTAGGGCCAGAAGCAATCCTGCGGTGTTGCGGCCAGCTCACAAGAAAGCGAGTTGAAGAAAGGAGCTAAGGGGCACTGTAATTCACAAACCTGCAGAGTTATAAATGACAGCTATCTTCCAAAAATATATTGAAGTAAGGCTGCCAAGAGGACTTGAAAGCGGGACAGAATTGCAGGAAAGCGATTTCAGGAGGTAGACTGGAATTGCATGTAAAGCATAGGAAAAGAGGCAGAACGTCCACAATGATGCACTTGGCCAAAAAGGGCGTATGCGTTTTTTCCTGAATATATTCAGGAAAAAACGCATACGCCCTTTTTGGCCAACCAAGCAAGCTTGCAAAGGAAATCTGCACTACAATGAAGTCTCACTGCCCCCCAGTCAAAAGAGCCATCTGAAAAAAGTGTAAAATCCAGAAAGGCAGGACAGGCTAAGGAGAACTGGGAGCCTTTTTATGCTGATGGGTGGGATGTAAATTGCCAACAGCCACTCTGGAGAAGTGTATGGTGTTTCCTGAAACATCCAAAAAACAAAGCAACAGAGACTAGGGCACTCCCACTTATGGTTCTATAGCTTAGGGAAATTAAAATCAAAAAGACACAGCCACCCCAAAGTTTCGGCCGGCTCTGTTTACAAGAACCTCGTTTACTGTACAAGTTCAATATCACAGAAAGCGAAAAATGGATAAAGAAGTTGTGGTACTTACGTACAATGCAATATCACTCAGCAATGAAATCTATGTCATCAGGCCCGTAGCAACATAATGAGTGGATTCAGGTACGATGATTCTAAGTGAAATAAATCACACAGAAAAAGAAACATCATAAGATATCACTACTACACGGAATGTAAACTTGGCTACACAGGAACTGAATTACAAAACAGAACAGGGTCTCAAATGTAGAAAACCAACTTATGCTTGCTTAAGGGGACAGGTGAGTTGGGGTGCGGCATAAAACCAGAGATTGAAATTAGCACAGATACCGTTCCATAAGCCAAATATGTAATAGACAAGAGCTACTCCTTGCTCAAAGAAGTGGACTCAACACCCCATAATAAACACCTAAGAATATACCTGACTAGTAAGAATCTTAAAACCTTTGGATTTATATGTCTCCAAAAGAGAATCAAGCGTGTGTACAGCGGCATAAACGCAGCAGTGATAGGATTGGTGAGGTACGGTGAGCAAATGCAGGCCCTTTGAAGTCATATTGCATGGTACCCATTCCATGGGTCTCAACTCTCCAGGTTTAAGGGATTCTTCCTTCAGCTAAAACATGCATGTGGAACCCAGAGTATGATCCACCGTGTGATCGGAAAACGTGTTCAAATGTGTCTCAGTTTTCGTCCCCTGGTACTCAGGTGCAACATTCCAGACGCTTTACTAACACTCTCCCCACTTGGAGAGTCAGTGCCTTTAACCTCCTGTTTGGCCCAGTTTGCAATTTCTGTGGAAAATGAACAGGAATAGGGAGAACCAATGAGAGACTAGGTGGAGGTGTCTGGACGGGCAAATTTAACTCTCATTTCCCACCAAGAAGAAGAATTAACCAAAGGCTCAGCATGCCATGCCGGAAGCACACAAGGGCCTGAAGCAATCCTGCGGTGTTGCGGCCAGCTCAAAAGAAAGCGAGTTGAAGAAAGGAGCTCAGGGGCACTGTAATTCACAAAGCTGCAGAGTTATAAATGACAGCTATCGTCCAAAAATATATTGAAGTAAGGCTGCCAAGAGGACTTGAAAGCGGTGCAGAATTGCACGAAACCGATTTCAGGAGGTAGACTGGAATTGCATGTAAAGCATAGGAAAAGACGCAGAACGTCCAGAACGATGCACTTGGCCAAAAAGGGCGTGTGCGTTTTTTCCTGAATTCAGGAAAAAACGCATACGCCCTTTTTGGCCAACCAAGCAAGCTTGCAAAGGAAATCTGCACTACAATGAAGTCTCACTGCCGCCCAGTCAAAAGGGCCATCTGAAAAAAGTGTAAAATCCAGAAAGGCAGGACAGGGCATGGAGAACTGGGAGCCTTGTTATGCTGATGGGCGGAATGTAAATTGCCAACAGCCACTCTGGAGAAGTGTATGGTGTTTCCTGAAACATCTAAAAAACAAGCAACAGAGCCTAGGGCACTTCCACTTATGGTCCTATAGCTTAGGGAAATTAAAATCAAAAAGACACAGCCACCCCAAAGTTTGGGACCACTCTGTTTACAAGAATCTCTTTACGGTACAAGTTCAATAGCACAAAAGCGAAAAATGGATAAAGAAGTTGTGGTACTTACGAACAATGCAATATCACTCAGCAATGAAATCTATGTCATCAGGCCCATAGTAGCATAATGAGTGGATTCAGGTACGATGATTCTAAGTGAAATAAGTCACACAGAAAAAGAAACATCATAAGATATCACTAATACACGCAATGTAAACTTGGCTACACAGGAACTGAATTACAAAACAGAACAGGGTCTCAAATGTAGAAAACCTACTTATGC